>NW_005842002.1:473973-492808 GCF_000455745.1 Alligator sinensis
CAGTTTGAGCATGCCAGATAGCTCTGGAAGTCCCCTGCCCACAACTCCAGGTAAGGCTGCTGGAACCAGCACAAGTGCTGGCTGCAGCCTCCCCTACCCCACCCAGGGCAACTTGATGTGCACCAGAGCACATGGGCGTTGGTGTTCCCCAGGGACAAGTAGCAGTAGCACAACTGTGTGCCACGCTATCTGTCCCTGGAGAAATGTATATGCATGTTCATCTGGACATGCCCTCATAGGCCACACATGGTGCACAGGTCACAAGTTGGGCAGGCCTGCACTAGGATTGTTCAAGATAATATTCCCAGAATTAAATAGCAGGGGTCTCATGGCTGCTCAGTCTCTGTGGAGAGTCTGGAATTCACTTTTGCCATTGGCTCAGCAATTAGAATGACAATTCAGCATGTTTCAAGACCTTTGTCCTCCCCTGGCTTATTGCTCAGGGGTGGAAACTAGGACCTTGGATAAATCTATTGCTTTTTAAGGAAGTTTTCCTTAAAAATTAAAATGCATACTTATGGTAAAGGGTTTTTTTGTGAATGTGTACATTGTTCATTGTGTGCATGTATCAGCTGACTGTCTTTTATTACATTTGTGATTCTAGGTCTGAGAAGCAATGTCAGGTACTGCCTCATGGTCCACAACATTAAACAAAGCCCATCTGCAAGCAGCATCCTTTTTCAGGATTAAGCAGATAGCAAATTAATGAAACTACAGGTATGCAGATGTGACCTTTTAAAAAATCAAAAAAGAAAATGTAATAAAATAAAATTCTGCTGCTCAGCTAGAAGTAAATATAAAACAATTACAACACTATTGTTTGGGGCTGAAAAATGCTTCATATCTTCACAATTTAAAAGTACAAGATAAGTCTGAAATTCTAAACTTTTAAAATTTTCCCCTTATGTTAGTATTAGAATGTTCTTTGGAAGAACTTTTAAAATGTTGATACTAAAATTAATCTGGATCCATTTTATTAAGCTTACCTATACATGTCACAATTTCCTAAGGCTCTCCCACTACCTATTTTGTACAAGGTATTAGCAAATTGTCTTACTTACATGTAGCTTTCTTTCAAAAGGGATTCTAAAGTACTTCGCAAAATTACATTAATTCCCTAGGAAAACTCATCCATCATTCTCACGTTTATTAAGAAATGGAAGAAAGCAGTGCTGTTTGTGTTTGGCATTCCAAACCAAGTGTATATCAATTATTCTATGTACTCCCAAAAATACAAAATCTGTCAAAATATGGCCTATCTGCTACTGTGAGAAGAAGTAGCAGTAATGAATATTAATTGGACATTTTATAGTAATATTTTTACCTATCAAGAAGGAAAAATCAAATGATGATCTTAGTTTTCCCCAGTCTAAGTACTGCAGCATTAAAGTGCTGTAAACAGTGTAGAGTTGCATGTAATTGGCAAAGTATCAAGAAGACATTAAAAAATATGCAACTCAAAGTTAAGGTATGATAAAATATGATAAGGAAACAGGAAGAAATGAGTCTGCTTGAACTCAGATTGTTTAATTCTTCCAAAGAAAAAAATAAAATGATGTGATTACACGTATCAAAATGCTAGTGAATTTCACTGCTTCAATGAGGGAATCATTTGTTTCTTTTCCTGCTGTGGTAAAAGAGCAGGAAACAATCCCAGTCCTAAAATGATTCATAGATGAATAATACTGACTTTCCCTGTTTCTGTGGATTATTTATTTAATACGACATCTGATACTCTTGGCTAAGTGCAAATATTCAAAAAGCCTGAGGCAGAAGTGCTCAAAGCACTGTGCTTTACTCAAAGTGCACTAGATAAGTGTGGGAGCGAACTCAGAACTGATGTTCACCCTTGGGGGAGGGCACAGGAGTGGCCTGTGCTGGCTGAGGCCAGGAGGCTGGGGGCATTCCCACATGCCTCCTAGGAGGCTGCCAGAGCAACCCCTCCCTCTAGACCCCCACCCCCACCACCTAGTGACTATCAGCAGCAGCTGTGGGGTGAAGGGGGAAATGGAGCCTCTCCCCATCCCCAGTTTGCTGGCACAGGTCTTAGAGGGGCCAGGCCAGGCCAGCATGTCAGGGGAGCTCTGTTTCCCCCACTCTTCCCATCCTAGGCTCCTGACCAATGCAGCTTGGAGCCTCACATGGCTTTTCTCTGTGCTGGGAACTGGGGTGTGAGAATGAAGACCCCTTGCCATGCTGGCCTGGGCCGGTCCCCTCCAAGACCTGAGCCAGCAAGCTGCAGGGGGGCTCCATTCCCTCCCTCTCCCCTGGTTCCCAGCACAGCGAAAAACCAAGTCAGGCAGCCCTAAGCTGCAGGCTAGTGATCATCTGGAGCAGAACAGCACTGACTGATGCTAGCATGACACCCTACAAGGGGCCCCTGGGATGCCAGGAACCTGTGATCTAATTTGAATTACAATGGGAACTGGTACAGATGTTTGATAAAGCACTCTAACTAAAGTGCTTAATCTGATACCACACCCAGGGTTATCTTATCTGCCATTTTTGAAGCGCTCCATGTGTCATGAACATCTGTTCAGTTTTGGCTTTCAGCACGCTTATTGTGTGATAACTGTAACATCTATACTTAGCTTGGATCAATTGGAAATAGAGAAGTGCTGACATACTGTTAGCAGG
Organism: Alligator sinensis; assembly: GCF_000455745.1. NCBI lineage: Eukaryota > Metazoa > Chordata > Crocodylia > Alligatoridae > Alligator > Alligator sinensis. The sequence goes on from NW_005842002.1 coordinate 476,611, forward strand.
TTTCAGGACAACTTTGCTGAAATAATCACTGCATAGGAACCAACATCCTGATATCATATTAGTATAGATCACTTACATAGGTTACCAGTGATCTGATTATGGCTTTTTAGGTTTTTGTTTTTTGCTTTAAGTACATTCAGTATCAGAATGTATTGTTCTTGTAATAGTTTATCAACTGGTATCACTGTTACATTAAACATAGCAGTAACAACAGCAGAGAGCAAGATAATCATGTTGAACTACTTGGTCTATTTTACAGAATTTTGGCATTCACCCCCTTGAGCTCCAGAACTGCGTGAAACTGGTGTCTTTGAACAGAGTCCACGCTGACATGTTGGTGATCACAGAGAGCGCTCACTGTGCACGTGCCACAAAGCCAAAGTGGGAACTGGCCACACACACTTTTCCTATCTTCTGGCCCATGGACAATTTCTGATTTTAAGGTTTGGCTCACTTGTAAAGAAGGTTGAGCACCACTACAGTAATCCATGGATAATATTTAACAAATATTTCAAACTTGTCCCAGAACTTTTCTACTTAAAGTTTTCTATAATTTTATCAATAATGTTCACTGAAAATGGGCCTGGCAGAAGAAAAGAGAGAGATGGCATGGGACTTCACCAGCTAGCACGAAATAATTAATAACAACAACTTATGTAACACATACGTACTATATCTTGCATAAAAGTGAAAAATGCCTATAATGACTTGTAGGTATGAGGGTTTTGCATATCAGGCAATCCCTGATATAAACAAGTCTGGCTCCATTGATATCACTGGAGTTGCACCTGTTTATTTTAGGGATGAATTTACACTATGCATTCCTATTTTATATTTCCTTTCAAATTCTATGTAGCATAAAACTTCTTCTGCAAGCCTGCATGTGCATTTCAACATCGATTTTTCTCACACTGCAATTTAAATTAATGGCCCTGAAAAGCACTATACATACCTTGGGCACTGTAGAATTTATGGGCCTAATCTCACAGGGCACATCCACACAAGTGCGCATGTGCATCTTGCAGCATCTCAAGCCCTTTGAGATACTACAAGAGGTCATGCAGGAATGAGAAAATTTTCCCCGCGCTGCAAAGCTGAGACCCCTGGATATCCAGGGGCAAAACTAGACTCCTGGATATCCAGGGGTCAAAAAAATCTGTGGTAGAAAAACATGGGGCAGGGCACAATCCTTGACCATGCCCTGAGGCAACCAGAGGCTTGATCCTCCACAGTGACACTCTGGTAGCCTGCCAGAGCATCTCTGTGGTTGGCCCTTTCCCGGGTGCTGAAGCACACTGCCTGCAGCAACTGGGACCTGGGCTCCATGCCAGGTATGTAGGGGGTGGGGGGAGCTGGAGGAGCAGGGGACACTACTGAGGGCGTGGGGGACCATGGAGGGGGCAGCTCGGGAGGGATGGGTCCATTCGCCACCCCCCGCATGGCTCCAGCCTCCTCCACTTGGCCCACAGCTGGGTGCAGCCCCCTGCTCACCTCCCTGCTCAGCTTCAGCCTCCTCGCTCAGCTCCAGCCCCCACCACCGCTCAGCCTGTGGCTGGCTGTGGCCTGCTCGCTCACACCCTGTCCAGCTGCAGCCCCACCATGTGCTCTCCACCCAGCTGCAAACTCCACCCCAGCCGCCTGCATTCCTCGCCTGGATGCAGCCCCCCCACTCCTCCACGCCTAGATGCAGACCCCCCAAATGCTCCTCACCTGTATGCAGCCTCCTCACACCTAGCTCCAAACCTTTCTCAACCTACAAGCAACAGCAGCTGTGTTCTTGGCTTCATGGCACAGGCCCCCTGCATGGAGAACCCACCCCTCCCGAGCTGCCCCTCCATGGTCCCCTAGACCCTCAGTAGTCCCCTCTACTCCTCCAGCTCCTCCCACCTCCTACTTACCTGGCATGGAGCCAAGGTTCCAGTTGCTGTGACCCCTGTGGGGGCGGGGGGCAGTTCATGAAATATGCAGGGGGGCTGTGCCCTGCCAGGGACAGGGGACCCACCCCTCCTAGCAGCCCCACTTTGTAGCACTCTCCACACTCACACTCCCCCCACAATCCATCCACAAACCCCATCCCCAAGCGACCCCCAAAAGCCCCTCACCCACATTCCTGACCCTGTGGGGCAGGAGTGAGGGGAATGGGGAAGGGGGTAAGTTGTGGGTTGAGGGTGAAGGTCAAGGGCAGGGGCAGGGCAGTGGCATAACAGTGCTGCTCAGTGCTGCACATTCTGATAAGCAAAGGGAGTAGGGGCAGCTCTGATTTTTCTTTGACAGAGAAGCACAAAGTCAATGCCAAACTGTATAGATAATTAGAATTAATTTTATTATGATGATGGAGGCACTGGTAGGCTTCCAACTTGCTTTACAATTGTAAATATATCAATAAAACATTGCCCAACTTATCTCTCTCTCTCTCTCTCTCTCTCTCGACATATATATATATACACACACACACACACACACACACACACAAACATTTGTAGTCTTTTATTTTAATTGTGGAGGAACGTGGATTTTGGGGTATTTTAAAGAGTGAATTTGGGATTTTTTTTAGAGATTTTGTAGGTTTTAAATAGGGAACACTGGAATTCCTACTAGGGAGGCAAGTGGCAGGACCCAGGAAGAAAAGCCTGCTCAGGGTGGCACCTGGGACCCAGCTGGAGATGGATGACCTCCTGGCCACTTGGGGCCAGGAGGACATGGTTTGACAGTTCAAAGCAGGCCACTACATGGGAACATCTTCTGGGTGATATCTGCCCAGATGGCCGGGCAGGGACACACATGGCAGTAGTGCCGCACAAAGACAACTGTGCAGCCATAGCCCACTGGCAGCTGGCCCAAAGGGGCACGTGCCTCTACTGGCTGTGCAGTTTCCTTCCAGGTCTGGCAGGCGCACAGCCTTGGGAGCCACATGCTATTGCAGGTCACAGCCAGGCAACAGCCCCCACTGCTGCAGTGGGTAGAGGGTGCTTAGAACTCTCAGGGCTGCTTCAGCAGTCCAGGTGGCACAAGGGGTAGTGTCCCCAGGTACTAACTGGCCAGTCCCCAGAAGCTCCTGAGGGCAAGTAGCCCTGACCTACTTGCCAGGGCAGCTTCTTATATTGCTGAGGCCAGCACAGGGCAACTTTTTATATTGCTAGGGCCAGCACAGGTGCTGGCCCCGGGCTCTAGCTCCCCCTGGCTGCAGATCTGCGAGGAGGCAGGCAGGGTTATTTTGCCCCGAGTGGCACAATTTGCCCAACACCAAAGTAAATGTCTGGGCCCGTGCACTGAGGTAAAAAGCCCCAGCTCAAATTTGCACCCCTTCTATTTGAGCTGCTGCAAGCACATGTGCTGGAAGCTCCCACAGTGAGCAGCAGGTCATAGTATCTGTCCAAAACTAGCTTAACTAGCTCATTTTTTCATTGCTGTGTCTTAAGTGCAACTCTGTCCAGGCCAGCCTTCCTGCATTATGTTTGAGGGGTGAGAGAGCTACTCTCATACATATCAGGTTGCAATAGCCATGAGGGGCTGACTAACAGCAGGAAGGGTCACAATCCTTAGATATGTTTTCCACCAGTTCTGTACCAACAAGAGATAACTGCACTGACGTGATAAGGTAATGTACATAGCATTATACCACACTAAAGAATAACTCTCTCATATATAATATTATAGCTACAATTTGAAGAAAACAAATCATTCAAGAGAGGAAGAGCAATTGGGTAAATCTTATTGCAGCTCTGATTCAAAATTAAAATATCATTCATTAAAGCAGAACAAACTATTAGTATTTAAGTAATTCATGAAAAAAATTATTGTGAAGTGCATTGTAATATAGGCAAAAATTGGGTTAAAAATCAGATGTAACATATGATAGCTTAGTTTGTAAAGAAATGAAGCATATGTTGAAAAGGAGGGACTAAGGAGTTCAGTTACAGAATAAGAGGGGGAAATACGGGAAAATTATATTGCCCAGTCATAAAAGTACATAAAAGTACACATTGCCCAGTCTTCTGACCCTTATCTTCTGACCCTTAATGCTCCTATCTTCCAAAGTAAAAAACCTCAACACCTTCATTTAAAAAAATTCTGTCGAAAAATAGAGGAAGAAGCATTTCCTAATCCTATAAGGTAAAGTGATAAAAAGCAAGCTAATGGCATAATGAGATAAGGAATACAGTCTAATTGGTGATAAAATGTCAATATTCCAATAAATGTGTACCAGCAGTCCATTAGATTTAATTAGGCTCTCTCAGCATGCAATACATCATGTAAAAGAGAAATTGCAAAGGAAATCAGCTGACTGCTGTGAAACACTCATGGGTTGGGTTACCAACGTTAAGAGAAGTCGTTGGGTAAATTAAAGGTACCAGAGACATGTAAAGCAAGATGAAGCTTTTGAAAAAAGACCCTGTCTTTACTATTATTAGTTTACATATGAATATATAGAGGTATTTCTAATTTAGTGTGTTTTAATTCTTATTGCAGTAAAAGATGCGTTATCCGGCACTTTACCATCCAGAATTCTCTATTAAACAGCATCTGTCATAGACACCATTTTGCTGTTTGGGACGCAGTCGAGCGGTGTCGCTAGCAGCAGTCTCATCTGCCATCTGCCATTGTGATCACTTTGTGATTGCGTTGAGCTTGTGTCTATGCTTTTGATCATGTTGTGATCGTGTTGCGCTTGTGCCTGTGCTTTTGCTGTGACTTTGCTGAATATTGCTGAATATCTCACCCATCCTGCAACTATTGCTACCAATACTCCATCAACAAGCAGAGGACAGACTCCAAAGCACACTCCAAAGCAGAGCCACGTTCTGAGGCAACCTCTGATCCCAAAATGCCTTCAGAAGCAACTGAGGGGCCGTAATATTACAGTATACTATTTACTTTATTATTCCTTATATCATAGTTAAAATATTTAAAGTTAAAATAGTTAAAATATTAAAAGCTGTTATATCATAGTTAAAATGTTATATGTTATATTAAAAGTTATAATAATGTTATATTAAAATGTTATATTAAAAGTTATTATATCACAGTTAAAATGAAGGATTAGTTTCTTTCTTGAAAAAAAACATAAGTATAACTCTCAGATAACCGGCATATTTGACTAACCGGCACCCCCATTCCCCATGGATGCCAGTTAACAAAGCTTTTTCTGTAGTATCATTGAAGAGATATTTTGAAGAGGGACCAGGAATGAAGAAGGTTAATAAGATGATAAGAGTGGTGAACTTAGTTGAAAATGGCATTTCACACTTAGGCCTACCACTTACAATTGGTACCATTTATGTAGACTGTTGTCTCTATCAAGAGCTCCATTTACTGAAATAGGGCTCCAAGTGATCATAATGATCCATGTTCTATCATCTACAGGACTGGAGCCTTTAATTCAGAGAAAATATATGAAGAAGAGAGTGTATGGAGATGTGAATGGAAAGTTGAAAGTGGCATTCTGTGCAGAAAAGGGGAGTATATGGTGGGAGAACACAGTAGCCGAAAAATTCCAAGATATAGAGACAGGTGGAACTGAAAACAAATAATATGTTCTATTTAAATTAAATCCATATTGAAATGTAAAAAATGACTACAAATTAAACACTGACATTTGGCTTGAAGACTTAAGTCACATGATCCCCCTTTTTAGAACTGTCAGAAATATGTTGCACAACTATGTATATGTTAATTTTACAATTGTTAATAAACAGATAAAGCAACTGGAATAAAGCAACAGGAAATAGAATCATAACAACATAAAAATAAATAAGATGTGTGTAATATAGCATGTTATATTTTTTAAATTTAATATAAGTAAATACTTGCATACAAATCTTTTGTAAAATGGTTTCTATTTTCTATTTAAAATCTGTTATATGAAATCCCAAGAAACAATGAACTAATGTGGATGACCTTTTACCTTTTGTGGTGTTCCAGCCAGGTGCTTATGGTTGTATGCTGGTCAAAAGGAAACTGCAATAGATACTGCTTCCTCATATAGTGTTCATGTTCCCCACTGACCTGGGTGTGGTTCTTGTTTTTACACATTTTGCATACATAGTACAAAGTGGTGGGGAGAGGGGAGGAAGAATTCTTTCAATTTATTTTTACTTCCTAGAAAAGTTTTATTTTGTGCAGAATTTCTAGAAACCTCACCCCAAGTGTAGTATAAAGACCTCAATTGGCCCTTTGTATTACAACTAGAAAAATGTTTCCATAAATATTTGGTTGAAATTTGAATTTAAGTCACTTTGACTGGTTTTGCACTTCTTTTGTGCTAGCTTTACCTCAATATTCTAGTAATGGTAGGAATAATATCTGAAACACTTAAAGTGAATATTGAAGAATAGCAATAGAAAGTAAATTTTCAATTTGCAAACTTGTCCAGTTAGGTATTTATATAACTTCCATTATTGAAGTATCAAAAGTTCTAACAAACCAAAATAACCTCTGTCTCTGCTCACTAACCCCCTGTAAAAACCTAATTGTTTAAAGTGTTGCTCTTTCACTTTTTTCTTTTTTTTATTGTTTGTATGTGAAAGAGTGGATTGTGATTTGCATGCAATATAGATTTAAAGAAATCTATATTGCATGCAAATATAATGCTTTGCACCTCTCCTGCAAACCCCACCTCACAGGCTGGGTGTGCTAGCCTTGGCCCAAGCTGTCTGCTCCAGCTGAACAGAGAGGCATGCTTTTGTGCCCCCCCAGCTTCTGAGCTGGGCCACTGGAGGTATGTGGCTGCATTTCCAGAATCAAAAGTGAATGTCTATTCACTTGCTTATCAATTCAAACTACACAACGTAGACTAACCTGTGAAGGTTGAATCAATTCAACTTCAGGCTTTTTGACTATCTATACTTAACCTAAATGGTTGCAAAAAGATCTGACTTATTTAGAATTATAGGCTCAGAGGAAAGTAGGCTGGAAGGGACCTCATAAGGTCATCTGCTTCAAACACCTCCTCAAGGCAGGATCATTCCTGACTAAACTATCCCAGGCAATTGTCTGTGTAACCTGCTCTTGAAAATCTCCAGGGATGGAGAAATCCACAGCTTCTCTAGGTAGACAGTTGCAAAGCTTGACCACCCTCAGAAAGTTCTTCTCAATATCCAATCTAAATGGCCTCCACTTCAGTTTGTAGCTATTGCTCCTAGTAGTTTTCCCCTACAGCCATAGAGAAAAGAATAGCTTCATCTTTTTTATCACTGTTCAGGTATTTGAAGATTATCAGTTCCTCCTCTCAGTGTTCCCTCTCCAAACTAAATAATGATAGATTTTCTTCCTGAATCATGCTTCTCAGGCCTCTAATAACTTTTGTCCCTCTCTGCTGGACTCTTCCCAATCTGTCCATATCCTTCTTGAATTGTGGAGCCCAAACCTGGACACAGTACTTCAGAAGAGACCTTGCCAGTGCCGAATAGAGCTGAAGAAATATAATTTCCCTTGATTTAAAAGAAGCTCATGTTAATATTACAGGCTTTTCTTGATACAAGAGCACATCCATATTCAGCTCATATTCAGCTGTGGCCCCGAGGTCTGCTGCAGCCTACCCAATCATTCCCCAGCCTGTATTTTTGCATGCAATTATTCCTATTATGACTTTGCACATGTCCTTGCTGAATTTCACCTAGTTAATTGCAGACCATTTCTCCAAGTCATTCTGGACCCTAGTCCTGCTGCCCAAAATGTCTCTAACCCACCCAATTTGGTGTCAACCACAAATGTGCTAATCTCATTGTCCAGATAATTAATAATGATGTTAATGAAGATGTTAAACAATGCCAGACCCTTTGCTGTGAAGGCAGTCTATTCACAGCATCTGTTGAAGCAAGCCCTCTGACTACAAAAGCTTATGCAATTTAGTTAATCTGAAAAGGTGAAGATACATGTTATATTTAGACCATACTAAATCTATGCAATGTTAAGCTGCATTCAGGTTAGAACATGCTGTGAACAGTCACAATTTATGGGTTAATAATACCATTTCTTGCCTGCAGAGCTAGAGAGCTACTGAACAGGGGCCTGGCAAGGAGCCAGGACACCCAGGGTACCTTTACACGTGCAGTGAGGTTGGTCTGCTGCACTGTGATTACAGCACATTGGAGTACACTGGATTAATAGAGTCTGTTGGAGTGTGGTAATTACTGTCTTCCAGCAGACTCCAGCATCATATTTATCAGTGTTCCTGCACTGAAAAATGGTGGCAGGGACGCTTGAATTAAAGCTCATTCAACAAACTTTAGTTAAAGAACCCCTGCTGCCATTTTTCAGTGTGGGCATGCTGATACACATGATGCTCTGGGAGCTTTAATTAGAGCAGCTCTCAGAGCCACTCTAATTAAAGCGCTTCCCACCCCTGACTCCCAGAGAATGTATATAAATGCCCCTAGGCTCTATTCCTGCTCAATGGGGAGGGGGAGGGTGACGGTGACAGTGACAGTGACAGTGACAGGGATAGGGATTGGAAGTGTTGCATCCTTATATGCTGAAGTACTGCAAATTGCTTGTTTTATCTTTGTAGAGCAGATTCATGTTAGCCTAACACAAGGTAAGTAGCATGGCCTGGAATTAACCCTCACCTGGAGTCACACAACATCAAGGCACTCAGAGGACACTTAGCATGAGTTAACAAGTATTAACATGCAGATGATTGCATTCTAAATGCCCTTTGTATGGTCTAAGTGTAACATGTAACTTTACCCTTCTGACTAACACGGCCAACTACCTCTATTAAAAAACAAAACAAAGCAGACATAATCAGGATAGCAGGAGGCAGGGACTCCCCACACTCTGGCAACAGTGGTCTTAGCATGGAGCTCAAGTTATGATATCTCTTGTATTCTCTCTTGCTTTTGTTACTGATACCCCCAAGAATCTTATAATCCTTTCTTCCCATTTGCCCAGCTTTAACAGGAGGCATGGGAGGGGGAGAGCCCACCTGCCTCATAGCCCCAACCTTCTATCTAGACTATTTCATATCCTGACAGTTAGGATACTCTCCTAAGAAGTTCACAAATAAGCTGCAAGCTAAGAATTATTGGCAGATAATTTTCAGAAAATGAAAATATTTGATAAAACTTAAATTGTGAAGAATTGTGAACAGAAAATGTCATTAAACAAATTCATCATTACAAATTATTTTCCCAGTAGGAACTATAAATGCATATTTAAAGGCAGAATTTGACATTTTGGTTCTGTTCCAAGCAGTTTATGCAGAAGAAAACCTCAGAAACAGCATTGTTAAATTGAATCAATATACAACCAAGTAACATCCAACATAGCACTTTGGTGACAGGTACTGAAAATTACTATTAGACTAGTACATCTTTGTTGATGCATACTGAATCTCTTAATAGCTATACAAACCATGCAAAGTCACTGGCCATTATCTTTTAAGATTTGTGATGACTGGGAGGGGTCCTGGATATCTAGACTGTTCTCAGAGGTGGCAAATGACAAAACAAGGAGCAATGGTTTCAATTTGTAGCAAGGGAAGTTAAATATTAGGAAAAACTCTCTCACTAGGAGGGTAGGAAAGAGATTGTGGAATCTCCATCCTTTGGGGTTTTTAAGACCTAGGTAGGCAAAGCTTTGGCTGGGATGATCTAGTTGGGGATGGTCCTGCTTTGAGCAGGGGTTGGACGTGATGAGCTCCTGAGGTCCCTTCCAACCGTAATTTTCTAAGATGCTGTGAACTGCCCCGCCCAAATCACCTTAACAGCTTTTTGAAACTGAAAGCATACAGATTTCAAGAAATGAATAACTAGGCACTTATTGAATTTGAGGTGGCTGCCCACCAATTTCATGGGCACAATGCAGGGCCCAGCTGCCATTTTGTGAACAGAATGTGGGGTCTGCCAGCCATTTCATGGGAGGAGTACAGTGCCCCCCCCCATAGTCTCTGATTGGTCAATGGGGCCCAGTGGCCCTTCCCCTCACCGCTGATTAGCTGCAAGGGCTGCCTGTCATACAGCCCTGCCTCTCGCTGCTGATTGGCAGCCCTTGTAGCCAATCAGCAGAGAAAGGTGAGGGCAGCATCCATCTTGCCAGCATCCCTTCAACCAGGGAGCCCCTCCTCCCCACTGCAGCAGGCTGCCACAGCACTCTGAGGACTCTTGGCTCCATTTGGGGAGTCAGCATTTTGTTTTCAATAAGTTTCCTCCCCCCCCCCACCCCCGGTTTCATGGATTTCAGTAGGTGCCTATGAATAACTCTTGCTCCCCATCTTACTTGCACTAGGATTATGTAATTCCTAAACTCTTTGCCCATTATCCTCTGTAATCTAAATAGCATCTGATATAAAGGAATCAAGTAGGAATAGGAAACCAGGCTATCTGAGTACATGTACTCTCCGTGTGATCCAGAGAGATGCTTAGCTATGCGTGCCTTCTTTCCATTCCTGCTATTAGCTTGCAGACAGTTAATATCTTTATTTACTTAATTATTGGCAGGCAGCACAAAAGTATTGCAAATAGTTCCCCTGTACTGTCCTGCTCATCACCTTTTACTTTGCACTTGAACATGTAAGACTCATAAACTGGACTAATAGTTTCCTTAGGATATAGTTACTGAGCAAACAGTATACTGTAGATCATAAAGCTGCTGAAATCTTTTAAATTCCTTGTGTTTTGATAAGCGAGTTTAGGCCCAGGTATGTTATTGGTCTTGCTGGTTCATCTCCTAGCAACAGCCAAAAATATCTAGACTTTTAGTATTGTCAGCATCCTTTGATGCTGTTGCCTGTGAGATTTCATTAACTTAACTGCAGACCAGGAAGGGGAGGAAGCAGGGATGAAATTATATCTTTTACAGTTTCATTCCTTCCTTTCAGCAAGATCTCAGGATCTAGAGCCTAGTAGTTCTCATCCAAGAATTCCTGTATGAAAGTTCCTTGGTGTCAGTATATCGGTACTGAGGTAGTTTGCACTATGCTAACATCACTGCTAAGATAATATATAGTTCTGCATATCTTTTTCAAAATCACATGGCTGTGCTTTCTCAGAGCCTGGCTGAGAGTAAGATGACTCAGGTATAAACCAAATAAGGAGGTGAAGCGTGTTGACTGTTGGAGAGTGCAGAAATCAGCGTTAACCCATGCCCAAGGCATTGTCCTATCCATGGTAAAGGAGTTTAGCACTTTGGGGATATCCTTGGATTGCTAAATGCTCCTATTATTTCAGAGAAAACAGATCCATAGGACCACAGGACCTTTTAAAAATCTGGATTTTACATGTAGACTGCTGTTACTGCATAACTTCCTTTATTATCGTTGTGCTTCAATCTAGACATTAAACTAAAGCAAAATGTATTAGCCTAATCAAATTTAAATGTGATTTTTTAGCATTTTAAAAATACCTGTTCTTGAAGCTGGCAAAAACAAACATGAATGAAAAATTCAATTGAGCCAAAGTGAACTGTTCACTGCCTACACCATCAGGAACCTCAACAGAACACCACACAGGTAAGCACAACATGCCCCCTCCATGTAGCCTTTGTGTAGATATGTTATATCTGTTTCCTGGTGCAGCACATGTGCCATGTTTCTTTGCAACATGCCAGGACACAGTCCTTTGACACCATAGACATATCATATTAGTCAAAATTTTCACCATCCATAAAAACAAAATAAAATTCATCACAACGGCGCATAAATACTATGCAGTAGGTGTGTCTACACGTGGACGTACAGTGCCTTTGTTACTGCACTGTTATTTAGTACTTCTTTTTGGAAATACTAAAAGACAGTGAAGTAACAGCCCATACCGCACCATGCCAGCCATACATGGTTATTTTTGGCCCCTACATCACTGTAGCAACATACTATACTGAGGAAGCATGTTGCTACAGCAATGTAGCAGCAGCAGCATGGTTTTTGCCAAGGGACACTGTGGTGCCATTGCACAGTGCAACGGCACCATAGAGTCTTGTGTAGATGAGTCCACTTTTAACCAACTGTAGCACTCTGTATTTCATATGATGCACCACTTGCAAATTACATCATCAGCAGAAATGTGGGTTTCAGAACAGAGGTCAGAGTTCAAGGTATTTATGTAGTTTCTTTTTTTCCCACCTGTGGGATCTATATCTTGTATCATTGTTTACACTGTTATTTTTATACTTCAAGCAGAACAGTATTTTGCTTTCTAAGAGAAAATGTAAATAAAAACATCTGCTTAGAAAACAGAAGATAACTCATACCAACTCCAATGTCCGCTTGAAGTATTTTGAATCTTTTACATGACAGTTCATTTCTTGAATTCATCTAGAGTTTCCCCATATAATATGAATGAGTGTATTCTAATAAAAATATATTCAGCATCTATAAATATTCAGAAAGTAAATTATTTTATTATTTTCCTTTGGGGCATATGATTCACTCACTCATCCTATCTAACTAGTATTGACATTCAGATATATTCTCTGATGAAAAAAATGGCTATTACCAATGCAGGGTTTAAAATTTGTATTCAAGATTGAAAATGATGGTCTTGTAGATATGATGCAGCCACTTTATTTCACTAGGCTTTCAAGAAAGGGGCTGAAGAATTCTGAATGTTAGTACTTTTAAAATGTTATGAATTTGCTTAAATAAAAAATTGCAGGGGTCATAGTTTCATAGTTGGTAGGGTCGGAAGTGACCTATGCAGATCATCTAGTCCAACCCCCTGCCATGGGCAGGAAAGGATGCTGGGGTCAAATGACCCCAGCTAGGTGGCTGTCTAGCCTCGTTTTGAAGACCCCCCGGGTAGGGGCAAGCACCACTTCCCTTGGAAGTTGGTTCCAGCTCCTAGCTGGCCTGACTGTGAAGTAGTGCCTCCTGATGTCTAGCCTGAATCTACTCTCAGTCAACTTATGGCCGTTGTTCCTTGTTACCCCCGGTAACAAGAACTCTCCCATTGCCTGCTGATCCCCCTTGGCAAGTTTATAGGTGGCCACCAGATCCCCTCTCAGCCTTCTTTTGTGGATGCTGAACAGGTTCAGGTCCCATAGCCTCTCCTTGTAGGGCCTGCCCTGCTGCCCCCTAACCATGCAAGTGACCCTCCTCTGGACCCTCTCGATGCTGTCCACATCCCTCCTGAAGTGCAGCACCCAGAACTGGATGTAGTACTCCAACTGTGGCCTGACCAATGTCGCAAAGAGGGGGAGGATCACCTCCTTGGACCTGCTCGTCATGCATCTGTGGATGCATGACAAAGTGCGGTTAGCCTTCCTGACTGTGTCCCCATATTGGTGGTCCAGGTTCATCTTGGAATCAATAGTGATTCCAAGACCCTTTTCTGCCTCTGTGCTGCTGAGAAGGGAGTTCCCCAGACTGTAGGTATGCTGCTGTTCTTCCTCCCCAGATGCAACACCTTGCACTTGTCTGTATTGAAAACCATCCTATTCTCATCCGCCCACCTCTGTAACCTGTTGAGATCTAGTTGTAGCCTGTCCCTCTCTTTTAGTATGCTCACTTCTCCCCACATCTTAGTGTCATCTGAGAATTTGAACAAGGTGCTTTTCACCCCCTCGTCCAAATTGCCAATGAAGATATTGAACAGTACAGGCCCAAGGACCGAGCCCTGGGGAACCCCACTGCCCACATCTCTCCAAGTCAAAAATGACCCATCCACCACCACTCTCTGGGTGCGGCCCTCCAGCCAATTTGCAACTCATCTGACTGTGTAGGCATCAACACCACAGATGCCTAATTTCTCAATGAGAATGGGTGAGAGACAGTGTCAAAGGCCTTCCTAAAGTCCAGGAAGACTACATCCACCATGACACCTGCATCCAAGGCTTTTGTGACCTGGTCATAGAAGGCCACCAAGTTGGTCTGACAGAACCTGCCTCTAATGATCCCGTGTTGATTGCCCCTAAGCATAAACTCCCCTGCTGGTCCCTCGCAGATGTGCTCCAGGACCAAGGTAAGACTAATGGGCCTATAGTTTCCTGGGTCCTCTTTCCTCCCTTTTTTGAAAATGGGGACCACATTGGCCCTTTTCCAGTCATCAGGCACCTCACCAGAGTACCACGAGTGCTCGTAAAGCTGTGCCAGGGTTCCTGCAATGACCTATGGCAGTTCCCTAAGCTCTCTGGGGTGGAGATCATCAGGATCTGCCGATTTGAACACATCTAGTCCCTCCAGAAGTTCCCTGACTAGGTTCTCACTGACCCTGGGCCTGGCTGCACCTCCCCTGGGTCCGTCCAGAATCCCAGTCGGAGGATTTCCCTGTCTCTGCTCAGAAAAATGGAAGCAAAGAATCTGTTAAAGAGATTAGCCTTGTCATCTGGTAAGGTCATCTGTCATCATAACGCCGCAGGAATTGTAATAGTTTGAATGTCATGGAGACTGCCTGTTTTACTGTGACTATAGACTCCACAGCATCTGAATCATTAGTCTATGTAGAATACATAGTAATACTCTACATTTCTAGAAGGTTACTTATTGCACTTTATTTTGATTTTTTTATTTGGAATTATTTTTGTATTATAAAACTATATACTATATAGGGCAAAAGAGTAGCTGTATTATTTGTTGTTAAATTATTCAATTTGAGTATGTCTTCAATTTATACATTATCTAGAAGCTCTACATGAAGCTCTCTTTGTCAATGTTTTAAATAAGAAAACATTTAGCATAGGACTGTCAATTAATCGCAGTTAATGGGTGTGATTAACACAAAAACAAATTAATGCGTTAATTTTTTTTACAAGCATTAATTGCGCCCGTTTTTACCAGGAGTGAGCAAAATAGGGCTGGCAGCAGCCAGGCAGAAGCTGCTCAGCGTGGGGGGAAAAGTGGCCCCTCCCCATCTCTGCTGTCTGGAGCTCATTCCCTGTCACTATCATGATGTTGATATGGTGGTGGGTGCTTAGCTCAGTAATGTCAGTCACTATTTCACATGCTCATATTGCACCTATCCGGGCCTTTGCAATTGAGACACTTGAGTTAGATCCTATTTCACTTTATGTGCATAAATGGCACTTACACAGCTGCAAAATGCTGTTTTTGCAAAGACTGATTCTATTCCAGGCACAGTGTGGATACAAAAGCATCCGCATGGCTATTGACAATGACTATTATGGCTTTGCTCTGGCCATGCAGGTACATGCTGCTATATAGTTGACTAGGTATGCAAATTAGTATCAAAATTGCAGCTGAGAAATAATCCATGTTTAGCAGATTATAGATGTCAGATAAGGTCTATTCTGTGTTTTACCTATAAAAGCTGGATGGTTATGGAACTTTCCAGGATGCTGGATACTTGGGCTGCTTGCAGACATTAAAACAAAAACAAACAAATCAGAAAATGTGTTACCGGAAGGGGCAGCATGTTACTTCAACCCAGCTCCACAATGTCTTATATAGATCAGGCACTTCAGCGGGGCTTTTTGGCACATTTATCTAAAGCTGATTTAATCAGCTATTAGATAAAAGTTCAAAAAAAGCCCAGTAAAATGCCTGATCTATACAGATGGTGGGCAAACTAGATCCAACTAATGCACTGGGCATGTGCTGGGCTTGCTGCACTGAGCCCAAAGTAGTGAGTAAAGTGCCACTTATTTTCTTTAATGTCTGACAGCAGCCATAGCTCCAACCACCACTTCAAAGGTAGTCCTTATCCAGACCTCTTTCCAGCTCTCCTCTTGAAGCTGAGCCAATGCACTTTGCACTTAATATTCACTGGATAAAATGGATGGAGAGCAGTAGGGAATTTCTGCTTCACTGGGAGCAGTGCCCAGACAGGGAAAGAAGCATCCATCTCTGAATAACTCACTTTCTGGCTTTTTTACTTCTTCCTAGTTCCATGTATTAGTATCTCTCTTTCTTGGCTGTCCTTGGAGCCAGCTTCAGGGAGAAGACTGCACAGGGGTATAGACAATGTCTATCCTCTAGTCTGGTTATTAGAATATTTCTGTAAAGCAAGAGATGTAAAGCAGGCTCAAACCTTTTATCGGTGAAGGGATTTTTGTCAGAAATCTTAGGCATCTAAGCAGTCTCATATATTTATGTGGGTTTCAGAAGATTTCTGTGAGCAAACATTCCACCTAAGTCCCATTTTAGGGACTTAAGTTCTTTTGCATCTCATTTCTGGGTGTCCAACCAAAGTTTGTGAGTTCTACTCTTGCATGGAGCATGTAATTTGGGTGTGGGAAACCATTCCAATGCTTAACTTGCTTTGTTAATCTCATCCTTATGTGTTTTAATTAAAACTTTAGTGAAAGA
>NW_005842002.1:492839-533844 GCF_000455745.1 Alligator sinensis
AAGAGTGTCACTAATATACAAAGAGGACACCATGGCATTTATAGGAAAATAATTACTACACCAGATTCTCCCAGTCTTACTTACATTGGACAGTGTTGTAGTCCATATATAGCCCTTATTTTACTACTTGCAGAGTATGGGTAGCAAAATGAGGTTAAATGACTGCAAAAGTAAGGGGTTTAGAAACACTGATCCTTATACCAAAACATGAAAAGAACCGATATTTCTAAAGGATGTAACAAAATCAGCATTTATTAATACACATTGTTGTAAAGCATTTCAATGGCTAAATCTCCTTTAAGAGTCATCTGATACTGGAAACCTTCACAAAAAGAAACCCCTGTATTTGATTTGAATGACGAAATTTTACATTCATTAAGTGGGTTATTGTTACATTTCAACATTTTACTATAAAATTTTCTCCTTGAGCATTTGTTTTCAACCAACTGTGTGCTTTCTCTAGTTACAGGGTGCATGTAGATATGCAGGACGTCTGCTCTGATGCCCTATAATTACAGAGCATTGGAGCAGACTTGAATAATCAAGTCTGCTGGAGCATGCTAATTAGCATGCACCAGCAGCCTTGTGTCTTATGTATTCGGCATCCTGGGCTTCAAAATGGCAGTGGGGGTCCTTTAACTAAAGCTCCTTGAACACTGAATACATGAGATGCTGTGGGTGCTTTAATTTGAGTGGCTCCCCACCCCCGGAGCACATGTAAAGACACCCACACTGTTTGTATCTGTTATATTAAGAAATAGCCAGGAGTTAAAAATCAAAATATTCAACTCCACCACTTCTATCAAAGAGACTAAGAGCACTGTCCTAATTACTGCAAGCCATATTTTAAAAAGTCTATTTTTACAGCTACAAGTTATCATGTATATAATGTTTTACACCCATAACAAAGATATAGGGAAGACAGTATCTTCAGATGCTAGTCAGGTACGTTCAATGTCCAACTTCCTGATTTGTGCCTATAAATGTCATTCATCACCACTGATATCAGTAACAACTGCAGTATTTTCCTCAGGCTCAGCCTAAATTCACAAGCCTCAGGGGAAAGTGTTGTCCTGTGAAAATTCGATTGGGGATACCAGAAACCTTACTGATCTTAATCACAGTTGGTTTGATTAGGAAATCATAGAAGAACTCTAGTGTCTACCTCCTAAGATTCCCACCACTCTAGAAAACAAGAAAGAGATGGATAGTGCTCCTAGTTTTAGACTTATGTTTCTCAAAGCAAGTTTCTTAATAAGACAAGAACTATCCACAGTGGATTTACAGATGAGCGCTCTAACCCCGTTTGCATTACTGAGACCTTGTTGGATGAGGCAGACAATGCAATACTAGCATAAGTTGTCCCCATCAGTTTGTCAGAATAACACAGCCAAGAGTTGGCAAGTGAGGTAAGGTATGTTAATACTGTTTGCAACCAACTTCAGAAATAAAGGAACTTGCACTGCACATTACTGTATAGTGCAGTGTAGCATAGAGAACCTGGGACTAACTGTAACCCCAGGAAACTGTTATGAAGCGGGATCCTGGTTTTCTGTGTTAAAAATAGTAAATTCTCTGATTTAAAAAACCCAAATCCATATTTTTCCATGATTAAAATGAAATGCCACTATATATATATATAGGCATCAGTTGAACACAATGTTTTATTGATATATTTACAAGTTTAAAGCAATTTGGAAGCCTACCAGTGCCTCAATCATTATAATAAAATAAATTCTAAATACCTATAAATTTTGATGGTTTATTTTGGGTTTTTTATGATGGAAAATCAGAGCTCCCCCTGCTCCCTTCACTCACCAAGATGCAGGTTTAGCTGCGGCTGTCCCTGTCCCCCCCACCCCCAACTTCTGTGCAGTACTGAGCAGTCCTGATATGCCAGTACCCTGCCCATGCCATTGCCGCTCACTCCCAAGCCACAGCCTCCCAGCCCTGCTGGTGCCCCTCAATCCCGACAAACAGCACCCCCAGTCCTGCTGGTGCTGCTCACTCCCAACCCACAGCCCCCTGGCCCTGATGGTGCCTCTCAATCCCAACCCACAGACTTCTGGTCCTGCCAGTGCCCCTCACTCCCCACCCACAGCCCCCTGCACCTCCCAGGCCTGCCAGAGGGTACCCCAGCTCCCAGGCCTACAGGGCTAGGGACCCAGGTCCACAGACCCCTTCCCAGCAGCACCCAAGACCTGGCTGCTGCCTGCAGGAAACAGCAGCTACTGTGGCTAGAGCAGGCTGCAGAGCCCAGCTCCCCCGCCCCCATAGGCGGCTCGGCTGAAGCAGAGCCCGTGGTGGGGCACAGCAGCTGTAGG
Source organism: Alligator sinensis (assembly GCF_000455745.1). Classification (NCBI taxonomy): domain Eukaryota; kingdom Metazoa; phylum Chordata; order Crocodylia; family Alligatoridae; genus Alligator; species Alligator sinensis. The sequence continues at coordinate 495,164 of NW_005842002.1, forward strand.
CTGGTAGCTGCATGCTGAGGGCTCCCTCCCTGCTGCCTTCCCTCTCAGGCCTCCACAGCCCAGTGGGCAGGACCCGGCAGAGGAGGACAGGGCAGATTGGGACAGGGAGGCTTAGTGCCATTGCCAGGAGTCCCACACAGCCATGGTGAGGTGCTCCATGCCTGCCCAGCAGCAGTGGGAGGCACAATTCTCCATCACCACCACCACTGCTGCATCTGCCCCTGCCCCGTGCACAAATCTGGAGGATGCATGCAGCCTCCCCAGAAGTACATGCAGTGGTGAGAAGCCGCCCCCTGCCGCCCTCCAGACGAGCCACCCGTGGCTCCATCCTGTCCCCTGCCCAGGCCCTGTGGCTACACATTCCTACCCTGTCCCCAGGCCCCAAGCTTCAGACCCCATGCATCACCCCAACTGGGCAGTGCCCTCAGCCCCTGCCCTGCCCAACTTCTGCAGGGGGTTGCAAGGGCTGCTATCCATGTTGCCTGGATGCCACATGCATGAGTGTGTGCAGACACATGGAGCCTCCTGCCTGATCACCCTCCTCCCACTCCCTGCAGCCCCTTGCAGGCTGGAACTCTGTCAGCCTGGAGAGGAGAACCCACTGTTTCCCATGTTCTTCTCCATAACATGAGAAAATACGTGTTTTTCTCCTCAGAATGAGAAAATCTATATTTTACCATGTTTTTTTCCATGGCAAATGGAAAACCCAGATTCCTGGTTATGAACCAGCTCATGTACTGGAAGCAGTCTATCAGCGGGAGCAGTGAGAAATATGGTATATTAACTTGTATGGAACTACATTCTGCCACAGCTCTACTGCTTCAAATATCTCTAAAATACACTGCAGTCTACAATGTAGACAGACCCTTAGGCTGTGTATCTAAGAACTATGAAGCGTGATAATGGACTCACCAAAGATCATTAACTTGTGGGGCTTTATCATCAACACTATACTATTGCAGGTGGCTATATCCACTGGGATTTCTTTATGCAGCCTTCAGGGCCATTCTTGCAGCTAGTCACATAAGCCTCAAGTGATGACAATGAGACCAAAATATAGCCCTCTCACAGACTGATGCTCATATCATACAAACAGTGGTGAAAGCATTCCTCCCTTCTCAGGGAAAACAAACCAAACACCCACACTCCTTGAAGGCACATAAACCCAGAAGGCTTTATAGGGTGTCAGGCTAAGTACAGATTTTGAAGAAGCCCCTGGCACAAGTGCTCTAACTGTTGCACTTTTAATAACACTGTATACTATTTAAAGTGTTTATTTAAAGTGCTATAAGTTAGAGCAGGAATCAACCAGACATTTGCCATTTGGTGGAGAGGGATCAGTGCTTGCCTGTAGTAGCTAACGCCAGCAGGCAGGGGGAACTCCTCCACACCTCTCAGGATGCTGTCAGAATGGCCCCTCTCCCCAGCTCCCCCCCCTCCCCCCCCAGCTGGCAACTGTCAGCAGTGGTTGTGGGGGAGAGAGTGAATGGAGCCCCCCACTATGAGAGGCCCCCACAGCTTGCTGGTTGGAGTCTCCAGGGAGAGGGGGCAGGCCTGAGTTTGCATGCCAGCGTGGCTCCCTTCACCCCCCTGCCCCAGCCTCTCAGCAACTACAGTTAGGAACTGCAGCATGGGGCTGGATAGCTTGGCTTTTCTTCATGCTGAGAACTGGGCCCAGGGGGAAAAGGGGCCTGCCTGCCATGAGCTCCCCTCCCCTGCCCTCCCCCACCCCCAGCTTGCTGGGGACAAGGGGGAAAATGGAGCCTCTTTGCCACATGGGCCTGGCCCAGCCACTACCAAGATCTGAGACCACAAGCTTTGTCGAGGAGGGGGTATCTCTGTGGCAGACAGGCTCCGTTTCCCCACCCTGCCACTCAGGGGTGTACAGGGAGGTGACAGCCCATGGATGCAGCTGGGGCTGTGCTCACCTGGAGAAGAGGAGCACCGGCTGAGGCTAGCAAGCTGCCCAGCTAGGGTCCCTAAGACAGCGGTAGAATGCAACCTACACTGAAGTGCAATTGCTGTGGTACAGACATTTTTAAAAGTGGTCTAACCTCAAGCACTTTAGTCTAATACCACATCCATCAAGGGTTAACTTAGAGTGGGATCCACTATTTTTAAAGAACATTAACTGCCATGGACGTCTGTTCTGTTACAGCTTTAGAGTGCTTTCTACATGCTTAATGCATGTTAAGTGTAATATCTATATCTAGCCTCAGACAATATAATTCAACTACTGGAACAGAGGAACCATCTACTGATGAATATGTAATGCACCCTGCCTTGCTGCCCTTTACAATTATTGATATACTGGCATAGTCACCTCCATATCATCACTCCATGGCTGCACAGTTCATACATTTGCATGGGACAAAACAAGAAAGCAAGGGACTAGAACAGAAATGGCAAAAAACTAGAGCTGAATTCAATCCATTCCTCAAGAATGGATACAAGGTAGACCAGAACAATCGTCACTTTCTCCATAAAGTCATGAGCAGCAGAATTCTTCCATAGTGGGCCAGTTCAAATCATCTACACTCAATGCCAGAGCCTACTGCTTTTAATGCAAAGGAGTTTTTGCACCAAAACCAAGCAAGTGTTGGGTACATTCCCTAAGACTTGACAGTTCATTCATGGGCAGAAGAAAATCAACTGTTTTTAAACAAGTTGGGAATTACTCCTTACTTTGGTAAATAACGTCAAAGTTTCCTTTCACACCCCCTAGCAACAGGGATGCATTACTGAGACTGGCTCTATTGGGTCCATAGAAGATGTAGTGGGTGCAAAACACTGCAAAATTTTGAGTGAGAAATAGTAGGACAGGACCAGCAAAAGAGTATTATATGCTGCAGTCATCGTTTTAACATATCTAGCTTGGAGGTTGGGTGCAATCTAGTCTTAAACTCCATACTTTCATGGGAGGTTAACTGAGTAATTTTACCTGCTTCTTGGGTAGGTTTTGCAACTGTATAGTGTCGTAACTCAGTAACTACTTGTACCTACATTAGCTTGGTTTTGTCAACATCATGCTGCATTCACAGCAGTGCCTATATAGCAGACATACCATTTGTATTTATAATTGAGGAAAGGCACTGAAAATATCAAGGTGTCTGTTCAAGACATGAGGGTAGACTGTCAGCTGTTCAGCAACTTCACTACTGAAGGACAGAAGAAAATGTTCATTCTTTGCTTGAGATTCCCCCAAATAACTTTCTTGTTTCAGAGACAAGACTTAGGTATAATTGTGTTGATGAATGGGTGAGAAGTACATGAATTACAACCCTTTAAAAATGAAGCCGTATTTTCTCAGGAACTATACTTAGTGGAAAGAAAGAGAGAAGTTGCATAGAATGCCAGGGCTATGTAATTGTAGGAGACTAAAGAACTCAAGATGCAGATTTGTTGGCTTTTAAAACCTTACATGAAAGCATGATAAATAAGCTATAGCTGTTTTGCTCTTTCTGTGCAAAAAAAAAAAGAAAAAAAGAAAAATGCTACGGCATTTTAAATTACTCTCTTTTAATAAATAACAAATGAAAAGATAGGTAACCCACCTTACTAAATGCTTGCAGTCAGCTGTTTCATTTTGGGGAGTGTGTTATTTTGGCTACTCTTTAATTTAGCATTCATTGGAATGAGCTTTAAATATTCTAGTTGAAACAAGGCAAGGAAACCTCCCCTGAGATCAGTCAATATAATCAACCATATTATGAAGGAAATTAATTTGATCAGATTTAAGCCAAGACACTTATAGGATAGACAGATGATATATTGACTTTTCCACATGAAAAGCTAACTACTGGAGTTATAAAATATTATTTATGGGCCAAAGTGATCAGCCACCTGATAGGAAGCTGTGAAATAGTGATGCTAACCCTCTTTTTTTTTTCTCCTACTCCCTTCCTGTGTCTTTTCCTAAACCACTTCTATTTGTGAAGCACTCTCCCAGGCCCAATTCAGCAAACCACCTTCACATCTACTAAGTTAGAGCCCTTTTAAATGTTCAGCATTTCCATATGACCCAGGGCCCAACTTCCAGAAGACAGCAGGAGTGGGGACTGAATAATGCCTAACCTATGGCCTACCAGTTAGAGCCTTCTTCTAGGAGGTCAGGGAAATGTCAGTTCAAACCCTCTCTGAGTAAGGGGTGTCTAGAACCTTGACCTCCTGCTTCCCATGTAAGTGCTCCTAAACAGTTGATAGGGGCAGATCCAGAGGAGGTGCTGTCTGAATGCTGCATATGCAATGAGCTCTCGAGCTCACTGGCATGTCAGCACAGAGCCTGTTGGGAGCTCCACACGTGCTGTGAAGTCATTGGCTGCTCTGCCCAGAGTCTTGCAGAGCCTGCTGCAATTTTCTTTTCCTTTCCCTCCTCCCCCACCCCCTGAAATCAGCAGCAGGGGAAAGGAGAAGCAACAGCATTCAGCCCCCACTTTCATGGATCCCAGGGGCCATGCACTGCTGCTGCTCCTTCCCTCCTTTCCCCTGCTGCTGAATTGGGACTGACAAGGGAAGTGCTGGTTCCATATGCAGAGATATAGTTGTATGCTGGATCATAGTGACCACATTCCCTTCAGCAGTTTGACATACATGCAATGAGCTCCCTTCACTGTGCATGCACCACTCATTCCAAGAGAGTGGGGCCACACACTCACAGCTGCAATCCTGGATGCACCCCTGCGACTAGGCTATTGGAAGAAAGCATGAGAGGGCCTTCTTCCTCTGCTGTCTAACAACTGCTTGTCTAATACCTGTTGTCTAACACCTGACTACAATTTCTTGACTTGTGCATCCCCAGGGTACACATGTAGAGAGGCATGTACCTACCAGGCCAGACAGAGCACAGACAGCTGCACATACTTAGTTGCCATGTGGATGCTTATGCATCCTCACTGGACATGGAGTAGGATTGCTGGATGTAAGTGACAAAAATAGTAAAGGAGGATCCTGCCCTACCTTGAGGAGTGGAGTCTTGGGTTCCAATCCCAGTCCAAAGAATGTTCAGGCATTGTCTGGTTTATTCAAAATACATAACTGTCCTCAAAGCAGGGACTGGAACCAAGGACTAGCCACATGCTTTAATCACTGAGCTACTGAATAAAGTTTCACCAACACATCCTGAGGCAACCATGTTTTAATAGAAAGAAGTGAGCCATACTCTGTGTTAAGAGAAAAACCTTGATACTGACCTTCAGGAAAGAGCTCTAAGCTGTGGATCCCAAGTGAAGGAAGCACTTCCCTTTAGCATCCTTCAGAAGAGATAGGCACCTTAGCTGTAGGGAGATGCAGGCCTTAAAACACAACTGTCTCCTCAGCATTTTCCCTGTTTACTATAGTGGCTATTTTAATTTCCATTCTGAACCTCTCAGCCCCCATTGCCTAACTATGTAAATATCTCGTTCAAGGCTATGGAATCTGCTACAAAAGTCACCAAAAAGGCATCTAAAACTATCTGTGGATATAAGCTAAATTCACAGCTCTACTGAATAGAAACTAAGCAGAAGAAAAAAGGAAGCACATTTTTGCTTCATCCAGTCTTAACAAAAATGGTCCAAGAGATAATTTGCAAAAGTCTTTAAACTATGCCAGCTGTGGTCATTGCATAAGGACCTTGAAAAAGTGGCCAGAATGCTGTGGTCTCTAGTTTGATGAGACAGACAGGGGTTGTAAGGGGATGCAGTTAAATGAGTCCTTTAGGCTGGGACAATCCTTTATAGACTTTTAAGGCTGCTTCCTAATTTTAGCAAAGTTAAATTTAGCAAAGGTCATTCCTACCATTTTGGCAATGAAAATGGATCTGTTATGGTAAAAGTCTGTTCTTTATCTCCAACAGGGCCAGCCTTACAGTGGGTGACAACCCAGGGTGCCATGGTCAGGGAGGGCACCACACACAAACACATGAGCAGCCACAGCTCACAGCACCATACTCCCCCTGTCCCGTCCCACCCTGACTGATCCCCACCCCAGGCAGGAGGAGAAGTGTCCAGCCCAGCCTGCCCCCTGCCTTTAGCCACTGCTCAGCAGAAGCCAGGCTAGGCACATGTTGGCAGGTGGGGTGGCAACTGCTCCAATCCATGTACCTTGTTTCCACCCAGCAGTAGTGGTGTTTGTCTGTGGGTAAGCAAGTCTCCTGATCCAGCCCAGCAGCTCCTCCTAGGTCTTTATTTCTGAAATTTTTCCAGTTTAAATATAGAGACTTTTGTTAATTACAGATGTAACCCAGGTACACCCAAGGGTGTACCCCATCCTCAATTAGATGGGATATGTCAACAGGCAATAGTGCTGTGAGACAGAGGCTGTCACTTGGGTTCAGATCCCTCTATCCTCTATAGAGCCAGGCCAGGCAAATGTTACTTAACTATATATAATTTCTTGATTCATAATATAAATATAAAAATGCACCTGAAATATGAAAATAAATATTTACAATGGATAGACAATAAACAATACTCCAAAATAATTGATGGTCTGGGAACTGACCCTCCACTGGGGTGTCACACCCAGCACCAACACCCAATAGGGAAACCCTATAAGCAGCAAGCAAGGTGAGTCTGCCAGTAACCCCAGGCAGAGAGGAGTGATGGATCCTGAAATAGGTAAGCACAGGTAAGTCAACACAGCAGGTGAATAACTAGGAACCCAATGGGACAATAAACAGAATATGGCAGTGGAAGACTAAGTTCATACACAGGAAAGGTAACAACTAAACAAGAATATATATCAGGTAAGACATAACAATAAACAATATGGTTAGAAATGGTATACAAAATATACAGTGCAACCTCCAAAATATTAGGCGCACAACCACCCTGTTCTGAAAGCATAGCTTGTTCTGAAAGCATAGACACACTGGAAGCTAGGGTCCCCTTCCCCAGAGATCATGGACCCTAGCAAAACTCTCAATAGCAACAATAGGGGCCCAGTGCTCCCTCCTAGGTCAGTGCTGGGACTGGAGTCTTTACTCACTGGCTCCCCAGTGGGGTCCCCTTCCTCAGAAATAACCTCCCCTGTGGGATCCGCTTTCCCCAGCAACATACATTCTCCTCTCCAGGGCAGTCAGGGCTTGACCCCTGGTCAGTGGCTCCACTGCAGCCTCCCTCCAGTGGTGCCTCTGGCTCCTCTCATGACCTGGTCCCCTGCCCTGGGCACTTAGGTCGAGCTGTACCACCTCCTCCACTTCTTGGCCTCACACCAGGGGGTTCTCTGCTTGGGCATCAAGGCCTCTTTCAGCTGCACCAGGCCTGCCCGGGCTTGTGACTGGGGCTTTCTTGCCAGCCCCATGCTCCGCTTGAGCACAAAGCTCTTTTACCTCTGCCGAGCCACACTACTGGCTTCGGCTACCTGGTAGGGCTGTGCAAAATTTGCAGATTGTTTCATTTTGATGGTGTTTTGACTCGTTTCGAGCTCAAAACAGTGAATTCGAAATTAAATGAAGGGCAGTGAAAACGTTTCAAAAGTGTCAAAACATTTTGAGTTTCAAAGTTGAAGCTGTGCTTGCCTGCAGGGAAACAGAAAGTAAGGAGAGGGAGGGGGGAAGGACTGCTCTCATATTGACTGTGTAGCTGGCCAACGACTGTCATCCTTCCCTGAGATCCATTCCAATCCCAGTGCTCTGGGTGAGAAATGGTAAAAAAGTATAAAAGGCAGCATTGTTTGAACTGGCCTGCTTTCTGCCTTGGGGTCTGACAGCTACTGAGCTGTGTCTTCTAGCAGCTCAGGAGCGTTAGACAACAAAGGCTACTACTAGCATTGATTTGAATGATTTCCTAGCCTAGCCCAGCAAGTGGCATTCCAAAATACCTTTTTCTTTCTTCTAAACCCTTTTATTTTATTATTATATTCATTGATTTATTCTTTTCAATTTTATAATTATATTGGATATTACACTATAGAATGTAATCTTTATTGGAAGGGAGATACATTTATACCTTGCAGCATATGCTACACACATTGGAGAATTTATATAGGAATGCAGATACATTTATATATTTGTATAAAAGCAAGACACTATGAAACACACCATAAGGCATAGTGGAAAAGCAGCTGGCAAGACTTCAGGGAGGGGCAGAAGAGGGGGTAGAGGGAGATGTATAAGTTCCCCACCCCAAACTGAGACATAGACTCTTTCCTCCAACTAGCAGGGATGAGGCTTCCAGAAGCAGTAAGGAGAAGGGAGCAGTGCCAGTGCCACTGTCTGTGCCTGAGTCTGTGTTCCCTCCAAGAGCACCAGCCATAACCGCCCCCCCCACACCACCACCATGACAACAACAAACAGCAGCACCAGCACCAGCATGACAGTCTCCTCCACCCCATTTCACTTCCCATGCTGAGCCTTCAAGTGCCAGAGGAAGAGCTGGAGCTGGAGCTGGATCTGAGTGCCATACCAAGGGAAATTCTGGGGAAGGAGCGGGGATCACCTGAGTTTGTGCTCCACACCCCTCAAGTTTCCCCTAGAGCCAGGTCTCCTTCCCCAGAAGGCACTTCAGAGGAGGCTGAGGTAGAGGTTGCAGAGGCAAATGGCTCAGCTGAGTCTGTTCCTCCTGTTGCTGTGCCTATGCCTGCTGAGAAGCAGGAAATTGCAGCATCCACACATGCACCCACACCCCAGAAATGAGTGGGTAGTGTGGTCTGGGATCATTTTGAGCTGGCAGATGATCCCACGTGCGCTATCTGCTTGCACTGCTGAGTCAAAACCAGCCGAGGCAACAGAACAAAACACATGAGCACCACGGGGATGCTGATGCATCTCCACAGGCACCACCCCCTTGCCCTTGCTCCTCCTCAGCCTGGCACCAGCAGGAGTGTGCCCAAAGGGAAGTCCCCCTCTTGCCCCAAAGCCCCCATCCACCCAAAGCAGAGGCAGGCCACCCTGGAACAGTGGGGAAAGGCAGACAGTATTGCAAGGGTGAGCAAGATCACCCAGAGCACTGGGGAGATGCTTGCTGTAGATGGCCAGCCCTTCTTCTTAGTTGAGTGGCCAGGGTTCAGGCTGCCCATGGTGCTTGTGGCCCCATCCTACCAAGTGCCTGCACACACCACCTTCAGCAGAATGGTGGTGCCCTCCCTGTATGAAGCATGCCGGGAGTACGTGAGGGAGGAGTTGTGCAAGGCAGGTCTACATGTGGCTTTACACTTCACCTCGGACATCGGGAGCAGGCAAGGTGGAGATCAAGCCTACCTCTTCCTCGTAGGGCACTGGTGCAACAGGTCAGACCATCGATGGGCTCTCCTTCAAGCTGACGTAATGGATGAGTCCCAAATGGCCACCGAGATTATGGGGGCCATTAACCACTTGGTGCAGGGGTGGCTTGTTGGGCAAGGCAAGCTCACCTGTGGGTTCATGGTCACTGACAATGGGGCCAATATGGTCAAGGCGGTCCATGATGCCAACTTTGTTGTCATCCTCTGTGTAGCACATGACTTCCACCTCATTGTCAGGGATGCCTTGGAGGGGGACAGGGCTACCAGTGATGGCACCAGTACCACCAGCAAGCTCATTTCCAAATGCAGGTAGGTGGCAGGCTCCTTCCACAGGAGCATCAAGGGGGGCAAGATGCTGAGGGACAAACAAGAAGAGCTGAACATCCTGTAGCACAAAATCATGCAGGATGTGGAGACTTGGTGGAACTCCACACACCTGATGCTCGAGAAGCTGCTGGAATAACAGAACGCCATCCATGAGATGGCCTTGCTCAGGGAGATTGGGATGAGTGGTCCCCTTAACAGAGCTGAGTGGGATACCATTTCTCAGATTTTGATGGTCCTCAAGCCTTTCCTCAAGGCCACTGAGACCCTCAGTGCTTGCGATGCCTTCCTAAGCAGGGTGATCCCTGTAGTGGGGGAACTTCAGAGCCAAATGGAGAGCTTCCAGGGGATTAATATTCCTGGCTAGGACAAGCCTCTGTCACCAGGCATCCAAGCACTGGTGAAACAGCTGAAGGAGGGCATCAGGAAATGGTTTGATCCCTTGTGGTCCAGTACGGTCCACGTGTTGGTCACCATGTGTGCCCCGAGGGTGAAAGGCAGCGTATGGCAGCAGCCAAAGCCTAAATGAGTGGATGGAGGTGCTGGTGAAGAGAGTCAGGGAGGCAGAACGGCAGAAGTGGGGGGACTTGGAAGAGGGGGATCCAGTGTCCCAAGCTAGCACGCCATCTACCAGCCAGTCTCCTCCTCCACCACAGGCGCTGCCAATGTGGTCCAAGGGCATGGTTTCAATGCTGAAGTCCAAATGCACCAGACCCCAGCCTCAGGCAGGTAGCACAAAGGCCTTGATGGCTGCCTATCTTGCCAAGGACATGGAGCCAGTGCTGTGTGACCCCTTGGCCTACTGGGTAAGCCGCAGTCAGATGTGGCTGGATCTGGCCACAGCTGCCATGAATACCTGTCCTGTCCACTGACCAGTGCTTTGAGAAAGAGGGTGTTCAGCATTGCTGGGGATGCTGTGACACCCCACTGCACCTCCTTGGATCCTGGCTTGGTGGAGCAGCTGTTGTTCCTGAAGGTGAACCTCCCACTGCTGGGGTTCCCCAAGCTCCAGGTGTAGATGGAGAGAATGCAACTCTCCTCACTCCATCTGCACCTATTTCCTTTTTTTCATTTTTTAAAAGCCATTTAATGCCCCGCTCTCAGAGCTGGAGAGGGCATCACTACATCACCAGCCAGCAGGAGAAGAACATGTCCCTGCTGAGCTTCCATGCCAGGAGGAACTTGGAGGGCTGGGGCTATGGGAAAGGAGGAGGCCCCAGGTCCTGGCCATGATGACTAAAACTGCATTCTGTCAGAGTTGGGGAGGCCTGGTGGGACTGCTGGCAGCACGGCAGCCCCAGGAAATCCGAGGACTGAGGATCTGGATAGGTTACAGGGGTGGGCAGACAGGAACAGGATGCGTTTCAATACGGACAAGTGCAGGGTGCTGCACTTGGGTAGTAGGAACCAGCAGCACACTTATAAGATGGGGAGCTCCCTACTTGAGAGCACGGAGGCGGAAAGGGATCTTGGTGTCATTATTGACTCCAAGATGAACATGGGCCGACAATGCGAGGTCATGGTTGGCAGGGCTAACCGGACCTTGTCGTGCATCCACAGGTGCATCTCGAGTAGAGCCAGGGAGGTGATCCTCCCCCTCTATGCGACGCTGGTCAGGCCGCAGCTGGAGTATTGTGTCCAGTTCTGTGCGCCCCATTTCAGGAGGGATGTGGACAACATGGAGAGGGTCCAGAGGAGGGCCACCCGCATGATCCGGGGACAACAGGGCAGACCCTACAGTGAGAGACTGCGGGACTTGAACCTATTCAGCCTCCACAAGAGAAGGCTGAGGGGGGACCTGGTGACCGTCTATAAACTCACTAGGGGGAACCAGAAGGGTTTGGGGGAGACGCTGTTTCCCCTAGCCCCCGCTGGCATAACAAGGAGTAATGGGCACAAGTTGATGGAGAGGAGGTACAGATTGGACATCCGAAAAAACTACTTCACAGTCAGGGCGGCTAGGAGCTGGAACCAACTTCCAAGGGAGGTGGTGCTGGCCCCTACCCTGGGGATCTTTAAGAAGAGGCTGGATACCTACCTGGCTGGACTCATTTGAGTCCCGTTTTTGTTTTTAGGGTGAGTGGTTTTGTTTGTGTTTTTTGGGTTGTTCTCCCGCCCTGGCGGGGGGTCGGGCTAGAAGATCTATTAGGTCCCTTCCGACCCTGAAACTATGAAACTATGAAACTATAAAGGGGTTTGAGGCAGGGCAAGAGGCACATGCGCACTCCTCTGGACGCGCCCATAAGGTTCAACAAGGAGAAGTGCGAAGTCCTGCACTTAGGACAGGACAATTCCATGCACCGGTACAGGCTGAGGGCTGACTGACTTTGGAGCAGGGATTTGTGAGGTGGGGACCCGTGTTCAGATGAGAGCCCAAACCACTGACCGTCGATTTGGGTTCAGATTCGGCCTGAATCAGGGACAGCAATTCAATTTGTTGATTCAGATCACTGTCCCTGATTTGATTCAGCTGAATCTGAATCTGAAGATTTGATGCTGATTCAGAGAATCAGTGATTTGGACATAGACATATGTGTACTTCTGGTCCACGTCCAGATGTGCTGAGGAGCGTGCCAGAGGGGCTCCCCACACCCCCTGATGCTCACCCCCTGATGCTTCCATTTCCATTTTCACTGACTGGCTTTCTTGCTTGCATTGCATGCCAGCCTCTGGCTTACTAGGGCTGTGTGAAGCTTCAGTCCCTGATTCAGTTCAGTGGAGATTCGGCCCAATTCAGCGGCCAAATCTCTGAATCTGAATTGAATCAGAGGACCCTTTAAACTCTCTGAATTGAATCAGAACTCTCCAAATCAGTTCAGAGGGATTCAGAAAGATTCAGAGATTCAGACATAGAGACAGCTTTAAATGTTTTTTCTACATACCTCTAGGTAGCAGGTGGCTTGTGAATGCTGCGACGCTGAGGCACATGGAGTGTCCCACAGAAGTGCAGGGAGTGCAGGCACATGGAGTGTCCCGCAGCGCACTCGGCAGCAGACCTGGAAGTGGACCAGAAGCACTTCTGGTCCATTTCCAGGTCCACTGGGGAGAGCGGGGGCCCCTCCCCCATGCCCCCCTGGTTCAGCAACTGGTGCCTCCCAGGTCTAGCGGGGCACCCGGGGTCCCTCTGCAGCCGATCACTGATCTGGGAGGGGTGCGGGGGCGGGGGGCCCTGGCAAGCTCCCCGGCACACCTGGAAGTGGACTGGAAGTACTTCCGGTCCACTTCTGGGTTCACCATTGAGAATGTGGAGCCCCCCCCCCCCCCCCCCCTCTTTGGGGCACGCCCACAACCCCCCCCCCCCCCCGCACTTCTGTGGGACACTCCAAGCACCCTAGCATCTCAGGGATCATGAGCTGTGCCTGCTACCTCAAGGTATGTAGAAAAATCTTTTAAAGCTGTATCTATGTCCGAATCGTTGATTCTCCAGATCATCATTGTATCTTCAGATTCAGATTCAGCTGAATTGAATCAGGGACAGTGATCCAAATCAACAAATTGAATCGCTGTCCCTGATTCGGGCTAAATCTGAACCTGAATCGACTAAGGCCTGCTTCACACACCCCTATTCTTTACTATTCCTTCCATCCAGGAAGAGCACACACACACACACCAACTGCGGGTGCTTCCTCAGCCTGACAAAGGGTATTTCAACCTGAAAGCTTGCTAAGATGTATTTCTGTAACTAACTATTCAGTTGGTCTGATAAACATACCAGATTAGATTGACCCAAAGGAAAGGACCTTGTCTGCCTGTGCCATGTCTGCTCTAGGATGTCATTCCTCAAAGTTGATTTTGCATGACCCCTCTATGCTTGAAGCAGATTCAAGGTGGCTCTAAATTTAGACTTGGGGAAGGGAGGGCCAAAACCCTAAAGAGAAAGGAAACTGCCACTGGAAAAAAAATTCTATTCACTTTTCTAAAACATGACAAAAAAAGAGGCTTTTATTAAGGACTTTGCTTCATTTTTCCCTAAGTAGGAAGCTTCTGGTCTTATTTAATGTAAGAATAATTCTTGGATAATAGTTATATTTGTTAAGAAACAATCACACATATATGTCATGTGCAATGTGTTCTCATTGCCTTCCTAAAGCAGTAGTGTTTCAAGACCCCTATTTTATCCTATAGTGTTTTCTTCCAGGTGTGTATAGTGTAACATTTAAGTCTAATGGAAATATGGGCAGATTGTGCACGCGCACACACACATCTTCCCAAAAGTATTAGAACTCTAGAAAAACTAGGTTGGTTACTAAAGTCACAGGGACTTTTATCTCTGCAGTCATCTCACAATCAGCAAGTCTAACCATGCAAGTTTGCAGTATACAAGTATATAAGCACAGTTTCTGCTGGCATGCTAATAGAATATTTTTAGCACTGCAGATCAAAAGAGAATGTCAAGTTGGATTGTGGAAACTGCTGATGCAAAATGAGCCCAACAGGCTGACTCTAGTTTTAAATATATTTCCTTGCATTTTACAAAAAGATCTAAAACACCCTTAAATAAACAAAATAATTTCTAGATAAACTCTGTCTTTCTCTACTGGAGTCAGAAGATAAATCAGTGTTAGAATCCTAATTATAAGAGAAGAGAAACATACCTATATATCCAGGTCGAAAATCAGTAAAGCAATAGAGCTAGATGCCCTGAAATAAGAACTCTTTCTTGCAGCACAAAATCTCTTAATCCTGCAAATGAAAAAAAAAAGTTAGCTTCTAAAAGGATTTGGCTTTGAGGGTGATAGTCTTTAAACTAGATAACCATGTAAGTTGTTTTCCAGCCTTCTTAAACACGGTCTGTAAAGTATTTGCAAAGATTTCTGTTTTACTATGAGAAAATATTTACTCTTAACTATATTTTAGGCTGTGTTAGAAATACATTTTTTTTGGTATAATTCACTACCTCATTTGTGGTTAACCTTTTCTGTACAGTGTTTCTATATGACAACAACAAAATGCTCCAGGACCCAACACTCTTCTCTCATCCAGCTGAAAAGCTGCTGAACTTTGTTTATGACTTTCAATTGATGATAGTTGTGGGGTCTTTTTTTATATAACAGCCATTGGATATCCTTTTTTGAGAACTTGTAGAGTTTGGGTGAGGTCCCAGATAATTGGAAAAGGGAATATATAGTGCCCATCTTTAAGAAATTTAAGAAGGAGGATTCAAGGAATTTCAGACCAGTCAGCCTATTCTGATACCTGGAAAGATCATAGAGCAGGTCCTCAGGGAATCTATTTTGAAGCAGCTAGAAGAGAACAAGGTAATCAAGAACAGCCAGCATGGATTCATCAGGAGCAAGTCATAACTGTCCAACCTAATTTCTTTCCATTATAAGGCAACAGGCTTTATAGATGGGCAGAGAGCAGCAGATGCAATATACTTTGACTTTAGCAAGACTTTGATACTGTCTCCCATGACATGATTTCTCAGAGCTCCAGTATGAAGCTGGAGATAGGTCTGTTGAGAGTCTCTGGGTTAAGATCAGAGGGGAAAGCAACGAGGGTGATGTCATGGTGGAAGTCTGCTATAGACCACCAGACCAGAAGGAACTGGTGGATGAGGCTTTCTTCAAACAGCTAGCGGAAGTTTCCCAGTCACAGGTCCTGGTTCTCATGAGGGACTTCAATCACCCTGACATCTGCTGGGCGGGCAATACAGTAGTGTGCAGGTGATTCAGGAAGATTTTGCAGGATATTGGGGACAACTTCTGGGTGCAAGTGCTGGAGCAGCTAACTAGGGGCCATGCTCTTTTTGACCTGCTGCTCACAAACAGGGAAGGATTGGCGGGGAAAGTAGTGTAGTGGATGCAAGCTTGGGCAATAGTGACTATGAGATGATTGACTTCAGGACCTTGAGGAAAGGAAAGATGGAGAGCAGCAGAGTAAGGACCCTGGACTTCAGAAAAGCAGACTTAGACTCACTCAGGGAACTCATGGGCAGGATCCCCTGGAAAGCTAGTCTGAGGGGGAGAGAAGTCCAGGAGAGCTGGCTGTACTTTAAAGAAGCCTTACTGGGAGTGCAGGAACAAACCATCCCAATGTGTGGGAAGACTAGCAAATATGGCGGAAGACCAGCGTGGCTTAGCAGGGAACTCTTCAGTAATCTAAATCACAAAAGGAAGCTTATAAGAAGTGAAAACTTAGACAAATAACTAGGGAAGAATATAAAAATGTTGCTTGGGCATGCAAGGATGAAGTCAGGAAGGCCAAAGTGCAATTGGATTCACAGCTGGCAAGGGATGTGAAGGGTAACAAGAAGGGTTTCTACAAGTATGTTGGTAGCAAAAAGGTGTATCAGGGAAAGTCTGGATCCCTTACTGAATGGGGGAGGCAACCTTGTGACAGAGGATACAGAAAAAGCTGAAGTGCTCAGTGCCTTCTTTACCTCAGTCTTCACAGGCAAGGTCAGCTCCCAGACTACTGCACCTGACAGCAAAGTTTGGGGAGGAGGTGAGGGGCCCTCAGTGGTTAAAGAATGGGCTTCTTAGAAAAGCTGGACATGTACAAGTCTATGGGGCCAGATGGGATACAACCAAGGGTGAGAGGGAGTTGGCTGATGTGATTGCAGAGCCATTGGCTGTCATCTTTGAAAACTCATAGCAATCAGGAGAGGTCCTGGATGATTGGAAAAGGGCAAACATAGTGCCCATATTTAAGAAAGGGAAAAAGGAGGATCCAGAGAACTCCAGACAAATCAGCCTCACCTCAGTCCCTGGAAAAATCATGGAGCAGACCCTCAAGGAGCACTTGGAGGAGAAAAAGGTGAATAGGAACAGTCCACATAGATTCATCAAGGACAAGTCATGCCTGACCAACTGGATTGCCTTCTATGATGAGATGACTGTCTCTGTGGCTGTGGGGAGACCAGTGGATGTGGTATACCTTAATTTTAGCAAGGCTTTTGATATGGTCTCCTACAACAATTTTCACAGGCAAGCTAAGGAAGTATGGGCTGGATGAATGGACTGTAAGGTAGACAGAAAACTACCTGGAGCATTGGGCTTAGAGGGTAGTAATCAATGGCTCAATGTCTAGTTGGCAGCTGGTATCAAGTGGAGTTCCCCAGGGATTCGTCCTGGGGCCAATTTTGTTCAATGTCTTCATCGAAGACCTGGAAGATGGCATAGAGTGCACCCTCAACAAGTCTGCAGATGACACCAAGCTGGGGGGAATAGTAAATGCACTGGAGGACTAGGATTCAGTGACCTAGATAAATTGGAGGATTGGGCCAAAAGGACTTTCATGAGGTTTAACCAAGGACCTTAGGATAGAACAATCCCATGTACCAATACAGGCTGGGGGATGACTGGTCTGGCAGCAGCTCTGTAGAAAAGGACCTGGGGGTTACAATGGATAATAAACTGAATATGAGCCAGCAGTGTGCCCTTCTTGCAAAGAAGGCTAACAGCTTACTGGGCTTCATTGATAGGAGTGATGCCAGCAGGGCAAGGGAAGTGATTATTCCCCTCTATTCAGCACTGGTGAGGCCAAACTGGAGTACTGTGTTCAGTTTTGGGCCCTCACTACAGAAAGGATGTGGACAAATTGGAGGCAACAAAAATGGTGAGGGGGCTGAGGCACATGACTTATGAGGAAAGACTGATGGAACTGGGTTTATTTCATCTAGAGAAGAAGAGACTGAGAGGAGACTTAATAGCAGCCTTCAACTACCTGAAGGGCGGTTTTAAAGAGGATGAAGGTTGACTTTTCTCAGTGGTGGCAGATGACAGAACAAGGAGCAAGAGGCTCAAGCAGCAGCAAGGGAAGTGTAGGTTAAATATTAGGGACAAACTTCTCACTAGGAGGGTAGTAAAACACTGGAACAGGTTACCCAAAGAGGTGGTGGAAGCTCCATCCTTGGAGGGTTTCAAAAGCTGGCTAGATAAAGCTTTGGCTGAGACGATCTAGTTGGGGATGGCCCTGCTTTGAACACGGGGGTTGACTAAATGACCTCCTGAAGTCTCTTCCAACCCTAACTTTCTATGATTCTATGACATTCTCATTAACAAGTTCAGAAAATATAGACTAAATGAAATTACTGTAAGGTGGACACAACAGGCTGGATCATCATACTTGGTGAGCAGTGATCAATGCCTCAATGTCTAGTTGGGAGGACGTTTCAAGTGTCTGTACCCAGATTCTGTCCTGCGTCCAGTATCGTTTACTATCTTCATTAATTTGGATGATGGGATTGAGTGCACACTTAGCAAATCTGCAGATGACACCAAATTGGGTGGGTTTGCAGACACCTGTGGAGAGTAGGGCTAGGATCTCGAATGACCTAGACAAAGTGGAGAAATGGTCTGCAATCAATCAAGTAAAATTCAACAAGGACAAATAGAGTCATTGTATGCAGAAATACAGATTGGGGAATGACTGGCTAGGCTGCAATACTGCGGAGAAGGAACTGGGGGTTACAGTAGACCATTGGTTCTCAACCTGCAGCACACAGGCTACATGCAGCCCAATCAGCACACTACTGCAGCTCACGTAACATCCTGTTAAAAGATTTATTTAAATGGACACACAGGAAGCAAATTGTGGGTGCATCCCACATAACACATTGAGCGCTGCAAGTGTGGCCCACTATGGCAAACAGGATGAGAACAACTGTAGAAGACCATAAGCTGAATATGAGGCAACAGCATGCTCCTATTGCTGGACTGGGGGGATGAACTAGTTGATCCTATGAGGTCCCTTCCCATCATACATTCCTATGATTCTGTCATCTTTAAAAAAGTGTCAAACACCACTGTATTTTGTAGTCAGGCTTTAACAACAGAGACCAAGCCCCACAAATAAGTTTGCTAAACCCAGCTAATTTATGGATCAGAACTAGGCTAATGTCCTAACAACATTGGTGGGGGGAAGACTTCTGGGCATACCCAGAATCATAGTTTCTACCACCTCGTTTTTAATGATGAAAAACACAATGTTTGTTGAGTTTACATCTCCATAGTTAGGTGGTAGCTAACACCTAATTTTTCAGGATCACAATTTTTCATACTGGTGCCTAAATTCTGCTTAGGTCTCATATGAACCACTGAAGTCATTATTGGGATGGGACCTTATTTCCCTTTTTGGATTCTGCTCTCAGTTATTATTTAGTGACTTAATTAAAGACTAAGTATTATGCCACATGTTATTGTGCTAAGTAATTTTCTGAAAATCTGGATAAGAAAAACTACATGCTCTGTTTTATTTAACTTACTGAATCTCAAGGGAGAAATATTGATGGAGTTATGACAGTGATTATCACATCATTTGCTATTAAATAGCAACAGTTCCTTCATAGAAAGCAGATTTCTGACTCTACTCTGCCCATATTCAATAAGTTACCAATGGAATTTAATTTTTTTATATGTAATGTTAATGACCAGGACAAGAAAATTAAAACACTAACCTTCAATTTTCAAAAAGTAATACACCTCACAAATGCAAGGGGTTTGAGCTCTAATAAACAAAGTTTCTATCTGGTG
The DNA here is from genome assembly GCF_000455745.1 of Alligator sinensis. Taxonomy (NCBI): domain Eukaryota; kingdom Metazoa; phylum Chordata; order Crocodylia; family Alligatoridae; genus Alligator; species Alligator sinensis. The sequence goes on from NW_005842002.1 coordinate 514,165, forward strand.
GATGCTAAGCTGTGAGCTGCTCCTTAAATATGTTACAATATCTTTGAGTAAACAGCCTTTGAATTCTAATTATCATTCAGATGGGTAGATCATCATTTCAGATTACAAAAGGATCCACGTGCCTAAAAACCTGAGTCAATTGTTTAAACTCAATTATATTGCTTTATAGAACTGAGTCCAAAAGGCTTAAAACAGATTGAATCAGCTCCTACTAGCACTGATTAGTAGGATTAGAGTGGAAATGAATTTCTGCTTTAGATTTTTACCTTTGTTTGAGGTTATGACTTTTCATATTTTTTCTTTATTTAAAAAAATCTAACTTTTTCTAATTGATACTATGTATCAATATAGGTAGATTAAATCAGCAGGACTCAAACCTTTTAGCAGAAAAAAGGTTTACATGCAATTACCAGGTCTCTAAGCTTTTTAAACTTATTTGGTAAGGAATAGTCCAGATGCCTTGACTTGGGTCTTGGTAGAATTAGAGATAAAGCTGATCTTTATTCCAATTATTGTCTTGTGCTATATGCTCAATCAGACTAAACAATGTTGAATTTGTCCTATCTAGAGGTCCACATCATATGACTTACTAGTGATACAAGAAGAAACAATGCAAATATTTGTGATTTAAAGGACAGCAAATTCTATGTATAAGAAAGACAAGGAAACACGAACATGCTATGGGGGAAGTTTAAGTGAATTCTGGAAATCTAATGTAGTTGGAAAATTTAAATTCTGCTTCGTTAGCTCTAAGTAAAGGAAAGAACAATGGAAGTGAAAGTGGTTAAAGGTGAATATAAAGATACATTGAGCCATCTAGCACATTGCTGGTGCCATACAAATAATAAAAAATAATGGTTAATTAAAAGACAAGATGCTTCATTTAAACAATTGTAAACAATTTGGTAAGGACAACGGAGAGATAAACTAGCAGCAGCAAAGAGATCCATTAGATGGAAAGGACCCAAATGAAGAATAAAAAGAATATCTCAACTTGCAATACAATTTTGAGGAGTGTATTAGTAGTCCTTTCAGCTGATGCTATCTTAATGTTGTTGCCCTTTTTGACAGGGAAGAGATAAGTAAGGGGAATATCTCAAGACATCCCCAAAATGAAAAGAGGAGGTGCTTGAACCTTGACATTTTTAGTCATTTCTTCGCAGTGCTACTGTGTACAAGTATGCAGCAAACATTATTTCTGGCTTTTTGGTTAATTGACTTGTAATGGTTACATGGCCTTTTTCTTTCTCAAGTAATCAGTAATCTTAGCAACTTTAGCATAGGAGTAAAAATGTCAAAAAATACTGCAGAACTATTTAGTCAAACTAATCATGTTAAGGATGATATCACAGGCATGTTACAGATGCTTTTTTCCAGAATTGTACTGTCTGAATTGGAAGATAAAAAACAGGTCACAGGGAATATCCCTTGATCATTTTTAAATTGGATAGTTATTAATATTTAAGTTAATACCTATGACTGAAAACTAGGATTTTTGAAGATTGAAAGATGAATTTTCAACAGATGTGATTTTGTAAATGGCATGTAAATTACATATAAATATACAAAAAATGCTTGAACAGCTGAGAGCTCCGTCAGGTTTTCTGCTGGAATTTCACCAAACGTTGGCAGGAATCTAAACCCTCCTGTAGTGTGCAGCTTGAATTTTCAGACGACAAACATGTGATGTGAAATCCATAGTTAAACTGAACATTCCAACAAAACCAAACGTTCGCATTCATAAAACTCCCAGATAAGTTTCAGCACACAATCCTAAATCTATCTTTGTTTTATTAACCATTCTTCATCTACCTCCCATTTTACAATTAAATTCTTTACTGGGAAGCTATCAGACCTCAGCAAGTTAAACATAAACTCATAATTACTTTACAGTAAATGCACTGAAAAGATAAAGTAGTAAAAATAAATGCAATTATTTCAGCAGTGAACTCTTATTTTGACTTGGCTTCATATTGGAAATATGAAGCATTCAAACTCTCATGGCTTTCCTAAATCCTGACCAGAATGTGTAACCTGCTTTTGTGTACATTCAGATGTTACACTTAGATCAACTGAACTAGTTAGGTTGGTCTAAGTCCCAATCTGTACACATGTTCAGGGAGGTTAGATTGGGCAAAAAATAGCTTACCTAATTTTGATTCACCTGGGATAGGTACAGACATTCAAAAAACATGAGGCAGAATCAATCTAAGTTATGCCATTCTTTGTAAGCAGCGTAGTTTAGATCAGTAGTGAACAGAACACACATTCACTCTTTGGTTGGGGGGGTGCAAATCTTAGACCAGTTTTTGCCATTTTAAACCAGTCTGTGTGCACTGAACTTCTGTTCTGTTATGAGTATAGACCACTGTCAGATCACATATACCAGTAAAAGTGCAATATCTGTACCTGGCCCTGAGGAGGTGCACTAAATTAGATTGGGCACATGTTAGCCTGATCTAACCAAATGTCTGTATAAATTCAGACCACAGCCCCAGGCTTACATTTTTCCTGCCCCTAGCATCCTAACCAGCCTATTCTCATCTCCTTCTATAACCAGGTCTCTCGCCACGTGGACACAGGAGACGTGGTAGACGTTATGTATATACCTAGATTTCCAAAAGGCGTTTGATCTAGTATCCCACCAAATCCTTGTGGGAAAACTGGAAGATTGTGGGCTTAGCTGCTCGATGGTTCAGTGGGTGGGAAACTGGCTACAGGGTAGGACCTAGAGAGTTCTCATTAACAGATCTGTGTCATCCTGGTGTAAGTGGCCAGTGGTGTCCCTCAGGGGTCCGTGCTTGGACTGGTGCTTTTCAACATCTTTTTAAATGATTTGGATTGGGGAGTGGAAAGCTCACTGGCCAAGTTCATGGACTACACCAAGTTATGGGGCAGTGTGGTCATGTCAGAAGATAGGTTGCAGATACAGTTGGACCTGGACAGGGTGAAGAGTTGGCCAGACTGGAACCAGATGAAGTTTAACACTTCCAAGTGTAAGGTGCTCCATCTGGGGGCAAACAACCCTCAACATACACACAGGCTTGGTTGTGACAGCTTGATTTGCACCACAGCTGAAAGGGACCTAGGAGTAATGATTGACCATCATATGAATATGAGCAGTCAGTGCGAGGCAGTGCGAGGCAGGGCAAACAACACGCTGGCATGCATTAACCGATGCATTTTGTGCAAAACTAAGGAAGTGATACTCCCACTGTACTTAGCACTGTTGAGACTGCAGTTGGAGTACTGCATCCAGTTCTGGGCCCCGCACTTCAATAAGGACGTGGAAAAGCTTGAGAGGGTCCAGAGAAGACCCACCTGTAGGATCAGGGACTTGCAAGGAAAGCCATTCGAGGAAAGGCTGAGGGACCTGGGCCTCTTTAGCCTAAAGAAGAGAAGGTTGAGAGGGGACTTGATAGCAGCTTACCACTATATCAGAGGAGTGCATCAGGAGCTTGGTGAACAGCTGTTCACTAGGGCACCCCTAGGGAAGACCAGGACCAATGGATACAAACTCTTGGAAGGCTGCTTCAGGCTTAATACCAGGAAAAACTCCTTCATAGTCAGGGTGTCCAGACTGTGGAATAAACTCCCTCTAGAGGTGGCGCATTTACCTACCCTCAAGGTTTTCAAGAGAAGACTAGACAGTCACCTTGCTGGGGTTACCTAGCCCTGGTTATCTTCCTACCTAAAGCGGGGGGAGGGGTTGGACCCAATGATCTGCAAGGTCCCTTCCATCCCCTAACAATTGATGAATCTATTAATCTATTTTAGCCCCCTGATTCCCCACTCTGGGCAGGCAACACTCCCTATGGACCCCCCAACCCCTCCCCAACAAACCCATTAGCACCCCCTCATCTCACCCACCCCTTCCTCCCCACCTACACTAAACATGATGGTCAGTGTTTGTTTGAAGGCTATCTATCTTAAGTCTTTAAAATATACATATCAGCCCAGATAATCTTGAAATATGCTGTCCCCACAAGGATGGGATGTGGGTCAGTGACCTAAATGCAAGTGTTGCCTAGAAAATTTGTGTTAATTAAATAAGAAAAAGATGAAAGATACTGGGAAGCAGCTAAAGTAATTTAAATTTCACACATGTGCCTCATCCTTTTCCAGAATTAATGGTCTAGATGTGATCAAAGAAAAGCAAATAACAGAGTCATTTGTTCAAGAGGTTCCTGATCCCAAGCACCCCTTTCATGACCTATCATAATATTTTCATATCAGTGTGCCACTGCTTCTTGTCCCTAGGGGAACAAATGTCTACACTCATGTGGACATGGCCTATGCGGGGAAAAGTCAGAGTAGCAAAGGGGAGTAGAGTTGCTGGAGCAATACAACAGTTGCAGAGCTTGGGAAAGTGCAGAGTAGGACCCTTTTCCAATCTTTCCCCCTCAGAACAGCACATCCCGAGACTTTGACTCTTACAGGTGCCAGAGTAACTAACATGGATCAATGTCAAAAAGAGATTTGGTATTTTATAGGGATTTATTCTAGGCCCAGTGCTGTTTAAGGTTCTTGTTAATAGTTTGGACGCAGGAATAGAGAGCTTCTGGATCAAGTGTGCAGATGGCATAAAGCTGGGAGTCTTCAACACTCTAAAGGGTAGAAGAAGAAATCAAAAGGATCTTGACAGATTGGAGAACAGGCCACTTAGAAAACAGAAGGAAATTCAAGAAAGGCAAATGTAAGATGCTACTCCTGGGGATAAAAAAACAAGTGTGCAAGCATAGAATGAGAGACATTTCACTAGGCTTAAGTGTCGCTTGTAGGGAGGAGGGAGTTGGGGGAGCACAGGCTCAGCATGAGTCAGCAATGAGATGCAGAAATGAGATAAAAAAGAAGTTCATGTGAATATTTGTGGAGGTGTGCAAAATATGTCTCCAAAACCTGAGGATCACAGTATGCAACTGTGATACCTTCTCTAAATAGCCCCGATATTTATAGGTTTCACTGAAAGAACATTACAGCAGTGTATTTCCTTTCCAGGATAGATTTATCTAGATTAACCCACTAGTTGACCTGAGTGACATTAGTTTGACTCTTATGGATTCGTGGTGAGTGGAATTTAAGCATTACTTAAGTTAACACTGAAAACCTGTTATTAGAGTGGCTTGAATGAACTTTCAGTCAGTTCACTGAAAAAAGGAACAGCAGTTAATAACAGAACTCTCAAACAGCGGTGAGTGAAGCTTAGTGCATTGTTATTAGAAGAACAATACCAATGTTAACATTATGTGATTCATTTCAGGCCCTTGGCAGACATTACAGTAATGTTGCAATGGGATCTAATCCCTGATTTCAACAATTGCGTGTCCTGCCACGCCACACATGCATAGCAGGATACATGATTGTTGGAATTGGATACCAAACCCCAATAGTGCTTTTCTTTTAATAGGAACATTACAACTAATTGGATCTAGCAAGTTTCCCATCCAGAGGAGCCGAAGAACTTCCCCTACCAGGGGACTTTATACCTCCCTTGCACCTGTCAGTCCAAGCAGGCACAGACAAGCCTGGCTGAATGAATGCCTGGCCCTACAACTCCTTCAGGAACTGCAGAGCAAGCACATTCCGATGCCGGGTTGTGGGGAGCCCTGCAGCAAGCGCCAAAGCAAGCACACTGCTGGGTAGCAGTGAGTCTAGTGGCTTACTGCCACCCAACACTGGATCAGCAGATGGGCTCCCTGCACTGGGCACACTGAAAGCATCGGTGGGGTGCACTGCACAGTTGTCAGCCTGCTGACTGGGAAGAAGCCCATTAACTGATAGACTCTTGGCTCCAAACGTAAAGCCAGGAGGTGCAGTCTCATGTTCAATTTAAGGCACGATGGAAACCAGCCACAAAAATGGTCCATGTATTTTGTTTCTCATTTTTTATTTCTCATTTTGTTGCATTATTAATTCCCTAAAAGTTTGGCAGGGTTACTATTTATGGCATGATTAACAGGTTAATTGCATCGTAAGTTTAACGTCTGCCAGGGGCCTCAGTCATTACAGGTCTGCTGAAAGCAATGTATTGGGAGGTTCTTATCAGTGCTGCCTTGAACTCTTAGCTAACTGCCAAAAGCAGGCCCCCCATTTTACACACTACCCCTTCCTTCTAACTATAACATTTCTGTGATGGGAGTGAAGTCACTATTGCTCCTCAAAGCCACTCAGAAAGGGCTTCAAGGGCCCCCTACACATAGGACAACACTTCAGAAAAAGGTGTTATAATGACTTCATACAATGCTATAATACCTTCAATGCCATCTTAGATCATAGGACTGGAATCACAGTAAATATTACCTCAATTGCTCCATACCTTGCTCCTCAGTGACAGGCCAAAGGAGGTAAACCCTTTTTCCTTAGTGTGGTCGAAATGGCCCTTTAAAAAAATTCTGTATACTATTTTTACAGTTTTTGAGTCAATAATTCATTGAAACTGCTTATAACAAATGACCTCATTACATAAAAAAATCAAATTTTTTATATAAAAATGGGTAAAATTGCCAATTAACTCTGCTCAAAAGTATCAAGTGAAGGTGGCCACCATACTTTTCATACATTTATGAACTAAAACCCTACTTTTCCAAAAATCTGAAAATAACTTTCAGAATTGAAAAATCACATCAAAGGAAAATAATCTTCACATAACTCTTTAAAAATTAAAAACAATACTACTTAGGCCAAAATTTCTCATCTAAGAAGTTCTACTGATGAAAAACATTGTTTTTTAATTAAATATTTTACATCAAAAACACATTTCTGCAAAAATCCATTTTGCATGAAATATTACAAAGCAAAATCTTTTATTTTGAATCAACATTTAATTTTCTAAGAAAATGAAATGGAAAGTCCAAAACTAATATTTTTAGTTTCATACCAACTCTACATGATAACAGCTGTTAGAATGAAAGAATCAGAATGCATATAAAGCAACTGATTGCCATTCAACATTCATGGAACACAATCATAAATCAGTAGACATAAGGAAACATCAGTTCAGTACAGAAAATAAGTAGCAGTAACAGAATTCAAAGTATTTGAAGGATACTATTTTGTTAAAAAACAAATTTAATAATTTGCTAAAGAAATAGATTGTTAATTTTTTCCAAAGTACTTATCTTAAATGTAAAACAATAAATTAACATATAGGCATTTTATTGTTCTGTTCCTATGTAGATATCACTTTTGCAGCTATACTTGCTATACTTGATTAAACGTTTTGATTAAACATTTGATTCTCGCATGGGTGAGGAGGTGGGACTTAAGAGTGGAATTATCAGGTGTTTCAGTCATATTTCAGATAGTAAGAGATTCATTCAACTTCACACTCCCCTACCCATTAGACTGCATACTACCGAGTCACTTCAGAATTCATTTGTAAGTTGAGGAACCTCATAGTAGGATTTAAAAAATGCACTTTTCTGCTTTTATACTGAAGCAGTTTAGATTTACCTGTCCCCAGGCTTTTATTTCCATCACTTTACAGCTACAACTGCATGAATGAAATTACATAGGAACTGTATTGCTGCACATAAACAGGCAACGCTTGGAGAGGAAGCAGTCCCTATTCCTTTTTCACTGGAAAAGTTTACAGGTTATCACCCTAAATACATTCTCACTCCTAAATATGTCATGCTATTCACTTTATAATGTTATAGAACCAAAGCAAGTGTTTTGGAGCTGTTCTTCCCTGGATACTTTTTCCCTCCTTACTCTAGGAGAAACCAAACATAAAATCTGCAAAAGTGCCTAAGTGATTTAGGAGACTAATAGCTAGATCCAGTATGGGCTAATATGCTCCACCGTAGGTAGAAGAACTGATCCCAGGACTGTTTCAGTATTTTGTTCAAAAACTTTTTAATGTAAAATATAACCATCCTGAGAGCAATGACTAAAACCCATATAAGTTTAGAAATGCTCCTTTTTGTGCTCTTTCTCTCTCTGCCCATGAATTTTTAATTCCTCTGAGAATAATAATACAGTGTGAACAGGAATGAACAGTGCCTCCTCACCACTGGTTCCTCTGTCCCATTCAACTCTGTTTCCATGTGGAGTGTGATGGGTTGGACTAGGAAAGTCTGTGGCAAGAGCAGGCACTTCTGCCTGCTTCAGGCTTATCAGATAGCCTTAATGCAGACAGGAGCACATGCTCATATCACAGACCTTCCTGGTATGGCTGTGTACAAGGCATGTGGGCCAGTTCCACCTGGCTGCTGCAGCAGTGTTGCCCAGGCTGCAGCACCCTTGAAGGAGTCTTACAGCACCCCTAGGTGCTGCAGCACCCTGGCTGAGAACCACTGCATGAATGTATTAGAAGGCAATTGAATACTCGGTCCATGCAGAGATTTATCCTTTATTTCTACTAAATATATATTAAAAATGGGATGGTGATAAATCTTCATTTTGAAAGTGTAATTTTCTTTGAAAGGCTGTCCTGGGATGAACCCAGCTTCATTAGAAATTGAGCTGTGCTTATGCTGTATTCCCGCTGAGATCTGTCAAAAACATCTCAGTAAAGTGATATTCTTAGGAATGGCTTTGCTAATACTCAAGTAGGTCTATGTTTTTTATAAGCTTCTAGTTTATAGACCTATTTGGAATCCTTTACAGGGTGTTGTGAGTAGAAGTTTATTGTTTCTAGGCTGCTCACATTCTACGGAGTTGAGGCTTACATGTACCTGGATGTCAGTATGGTGACCTTTTCTGCACAGGAGATAATTACCTTCTGCTAGCTCCTTAATATTCACTTGTGTACTAGAATAAAACTAGATTTGCAAATAGAGATTCACTTTGATAAAGATTAACTTATGGCATTTATAATATTTCCCATTTTAAAAGTATTTCAGAAGCATTTTTAAATGTTACGCAATTTAAAATCAGTTTAGAGCCAAACTAATGAAGAATGTTTTGCATTTAAAACTGTCTAACTCTTTCACAACTATGCAATCAGTCCAATAAATGATATCACTCTAAGAAATCCTGGTCTGTTGCATAATCTCTTGATAGCCACATCATGCTTACAACATCACTCTAATACTACCAAAAAAAAAAAAAAAAAAAAGGAAAATAATTTGAATTGCTAGAAGTAGAATTGAGCTTATGACTCTACTGTTGCAAAAACGGGTAGCACACAACCAAAACCTTCCTGGCAAAGGCATCCTGCATACAGCACATTAAGCCAATCTTCTTATGGGAGAGACTCTTATTTAAATTTTAAATATACAGAGCTTGTTTAATTTTTAATATCCCTGGCAGACTTCAGGTGGCTTTGAGTTTTCAGCTTGCCAGGCTCCTTTCTGTTCAGCTTTAAAACATTTTCCTTACCTGTCATGCAGAGAAAATAACTGTTGCCTATAGTGAGGTGAAATGGAAAGTCAGGGCATGTTAACCATATGAAGAATTACACAGATAAGAATGTGTGGCATGAAGGATTTCTCGGCTTTTAAAAACCAGGTTGAAGTTGGTCTTCAGTCTGCCTAATTCCCTTTATAATCACTTCAAGTAATCAGAAAACTGAGAAAAAATAATCACTTAATTATAGAGCCAGCCCACTGCATCAAGCTCTTCCACTTTTTTAGATGGCCTGATATTTGATACTGCTTATTGCTATTAGCTGTTGAAAGCAATATTTAAATTCTTCAAAAGAGAAGAAAGCTTACTGTATATTTATATGCAATATAACTTTCTTTTAGGTAGTTATGAGTCAGATGGTGGTTACAGTGGGGTAACAAGCAGAGTTTGCACCCTGGACAAAAACGGGGATTCCAGTTCCAAGAGCAGGGGAGTGGGGGACACAGGAGTCAAAACCAGTCCCTGCCTGCTGCCCACCCTGGCTCTTGCTCTTAAAGCAGCCGCAGCCTGGTGTCTATGCACTATGCTGATTCAACTGCAACACTGTTAGGTGGCTCTTGCTGTGGGGGACATGGGGGATGATATGGGGGATGATTTTGGTGCCTGCCCTAAGTGGGCACCCATAGCTGGTGCCCCTCTCTTCCACCCCTATTTATACTACCAGGTGATTAGCTTCTGCAAAGGTATACAGGACTGTAGGAAGGTACAATTATTGCCCTGAAATTTTCAGATTTGATATGAAACTGTTAAAGAATCTGTGGGCAGTTGGCATAAGAGCTTTACTAATCCATGCGAGGCTCCAGCTGTATACTTCTGCATAGTTCTAGTTCTGACTAGTTCATAGTTCTGACTGTTCCTGTCTGCTATTTTTGAGGTTGGTTATACAACTCCGCCCCCAGACTATAGATGATGTGAATGGAAAAAAGCATCTAAAAATGGATTATTGAATTGAAGTTGTGATGAAGAAATCCTAGTCACATGAACTGTTGCTTGACTTTCAGCTTTATAACAGTGTAACTCTTGATTTCAATGCAATAAAACTGAGCTAATTTAGTGTTGAATCAGACTCCTAGAATTGTTTAATCTTTTTTCATCCCGGCAAGAACAACAGAGCCATTTTCCTTGTATTTCTATATAATAGTTTTATCACTTAATTCAAACATATATAATAGACCACAGGCACAGAAAAATATGGTGCCCTAACATTGTCCTATAAATTATTAAAAGTAAATTTGTTTTCAGTGTTGTTTTTATTGACTTTCCCTTTAAGTGCTGGTTAAGTGTGTTACCCATAATTGCATGAGAAGAATAAAGATTGTGCTGCTAATGTGTACTTGACTTTGTCCAAGCCCATTTGCAGAAGTATCAGTTCATTTCATATGTCTATATTTTTTGTCCCTAATGCAGTATGGGACTGCATTTTTTCCCTTCTCAGCATATGGTTCTGAGAGAGTTTTAGTTATTCTGTTCTACAGTGCGATGGGCTCCATGCAGTTGACTAAGCAGCCATTTCTTTACTGTCTGGGTCAGGGGTCAGCAACCCTGGGCATGCCAGAGTACGGCATGTGAAGCCATTTTCCTTAACACACCACAGCCAGCTCAGGCTCTGGGCAGCTACTGCTGGCCACAGAGCCTGGGTTGCTCACAGCAGGTGGCAGACAGGCTGCTAGCCTTGTTAGGAGCAGCCCGGGCTCCATAACAGGTAGCAGCTGCCTAAAACCCCCAGATGGATGTGGCAGGCATCCAGGAGCCAGAGCCAGACCAGAGCCCCAGACCCCAGTGCAGCTGTTTGCAGCCTGCCCGCTGCCTACTCAAAGCAGTCCAGGGTCCGTGACACCAAAAGCTGTACATGTGCCTCCAAGCAGACAGCAGGGAAGGGGCCAGGGTTGTACAGCCCCAGGCCCCTTCCCCACCATGTGCCCCAAGGCATGTGTGCAGCCACTGCTAGCAACAAGTTGGGCCACTTGCTGGCTCATGGCTGCCTACTGCGAGCAGTCCAGGCTCTATGGCGGGTGGCAGAGCCCTGTCCAGAGCCTGGGCTGCTAGTGGCAGGCAGCTACAAGGCTGCAAGTGGCTGCACCAGGGTCCAGAGCCCCAGCCCAGCTTGTTGCTGACGGCAGCTGCATGCCTGCCTCAGGAAGCACAGTGGGGAAGGGGCCTGGGGCTGTGCAGCCCCAGCCATGTACCTGCCATCTGCTTGGAGGTGCTGTATGCTGCCATAATAAGGATCAGGCCCCTCACAGCTCCCCCATCATCTGTCCCTGGCTCACCTGTCTTCTAAATCCAAGTTGTGAGGTCTTTTGGCATTCGGTCCAAAAATGTTGCCACCCCCTAGTCTAGGTATGTGTGTGATCCCATCTGCCCTTCTCCCTCCACACAGCAACTGAGCACCTTCGCAATCAATGGCAGCATTCAGAGCAGGTTCTCAATGGCAGCAAAAGGCCATTGAGAACTTGACAGCTCAAGTTGTAAGCTGTTTTGTAGCCCTAACATGCCTTGCAGTGTTTTTTATTATTATTTTCCTTTTCTAGTCTCTATTTTCCATCCTGCAAAGTAAGCATCATTCTGACCTAGGAGTATTAGAAAGCTGATATTAGCAAACCGTAGTATGTCATGAGGTAGTGCCCAGAAATGATCAGTAGAAAACTGTATTTTCTGAATCAGCCAGGACTACTCTATACAAAGTGTTCCTAGCCATCATATTCATTCCATAAAACTGAGTAACAGCCAGAAACCTTCTCACAGACTAGAATATGCAATATTCACTGAAGGACAATTAATGGCCCATGGGTTTTTGATTTTTAAACTGTTCATTTAGGCAAGTAAGTGCACCCCCACCCCCCCAAAAAAAAATCTTTCCCTCTGAAAAGCAAATAACGCCAGTATATTTTTGTTGATTGGTGAAATTTCTTTGCAATCCCAGCATATTTCATTTTGCTGAACTAGAGAAAAAATCTTTAATTAGAAGTTTAATTAAGTTTTGAAATGAAGAAACATTTGCATAATTTTATAGAGAAAAAGCATGAACCACACTTCATGAAATTCTCTCTTTTTAGATACAACAAAATTCCTTTTGTGGATCAGATCCTCAGCTGTTGCAGAGGAGTGCTCAGTTCAGCTCAGGGGGGGACTAGGCAAAGAATTTTGCACTTTCCCGGTACTGGGTTTGATGTGTGCTTAGGTTGTTGTAAGTTATAATGGCTGCCAACAGCTATAAAGGAACCGATTCTGCAACTGGAGATTAGTGAGGTGCGGGATAACCCTGTACACATTTCTTAGATTAACAGCAGAATAGTGGAAATGAAGCCATTAGGGCTTTATACAAACAGAGTACCTAGCTCCTGAAGAGTGATTCCCATGTGGCCACTACATCAGCTTTAGTTGAGGTTATTTTTCCCCTGTGCATTATTTTGGACTTCTCAACACTGAAGCTCATCTATTGTTTTATTGTGAGATCTCACAAAATTGTGAGATCTTTCTGCACCTCCATACCATCAGTTTCTTCACAGTTTTGATAACACCCTTGAGAGAGTGTCTATAAGTTATCATCTTTGAGTGATGAGAGATACATCTTTGTATTTACTACAAAGAAAACATCAGAAAATAAACCTGCTTTTGCATTGTCTTCTCCTGCTTCATCTTCTTCCCCATTCTCTGTTTTTACATTTACACTTTTATTAACAATGGAATCGTTGGACACCTCCACTATAACCAAAACATAATTATTCATACTGGTATAACCTTCAAATGCAATTACAGGAGAAACAACAGTTTTCTCTCATATCCATTCAATCTCCTAAGATAGCAAGAACCTCATACTGTTGTTCCAGAAAGGTTTTCTTCATATTATACCAACTGTATACACTTTATTAATACCAACTATATAAACTTTAAATAATACCATATAAGCACTTAATTAAACTCTAAACTGAAATATCTTATGAAAATAAATCTATACTATGCACAACATGAATAATACCAACTACATTCACTTTCTTAAAGGGCATTATAAAAAGAAGTCCCCTGAAACTGGATGCTAACCTTAAGACAGGCAGTTCAGACTATTTATTAAATGCAAGCATGGTATAGCCAGCCATACTTGCTGGAGACATTCTCTGCCTCTGTGGGGTGAACACTTGTCCAAACACAGAGATGGCACACTCAGTGTCCACCAAGTTCATATGAATGGTGAGGCAGTGTCTTGTTGGAGTGTAAAGATGCATGTGGAAACTGGTCACAGACAGAGTCCCAGAATACAGGCATCTGACACTCTGACAAAGTTCACATAGGCAGCACATTCATTGTCATGCTGTTTCCCCCATCCTGGAATTGCTTTCAGTAGCTGAGGGACACAACTCAGCAGACACACCTTGTTGGGGTGCAAAATGAGAACAACACTAAGGAAGGGGGCAGCCAGCTGTCTGAATAATGGTGGCAATAATGGGTTGTACTTGTTGCAATGGTTCAACTTTGCAGCTATTGTCTGGAACAGGTCCCTTCTGTGCTGGTTTTCATAGGGCAGCTTGACAGTTCTTGCCCTGTCTTCAACCCAGGTTATCAAGTCCATCACCTTGTCCACCGTGTGAGCACAGGCTCTGGTGGCAGAGACTCAGTGGCACTGGAGTCCCTACTTTGACTTGTGATAGACTCCCTATACCAGACCTTATGACCTAGACAGTGCTTGAAAGCTTTCTTGAAGGATGACACCAGGCTATCCACCTCAGGGAACTACATGCACCAGATGTCACTCAGTGCATGCACTGCAGGTGATATGAACAGCATTGGGCAGCATTCCTTAGAGCACATGGGAGAAAGCTTTGCACATGTACATGGCATTGTCAGACAGGAATGCTGAGATACTGTTAAAGTCTACACTGTAACTGGCAATTACCTTTATGATTGCTTGGGAAACGGCAGGAAAATTGACAAGAGGTGAGGTGGACTGACTGAGTTTGAAACACAGGCAGGTCCTGGCCAGTCCAGCTCCCAGGTACAAAAAAATGTACAGCATGCAGTTGTCCTGAGGGTGAGTGGTTTCATCAGCTATGATGGGGAAGGAATAATATTCTGCAAGGCAACCTTCATGGATCCTACATGCAAAGAAATGACTACAGGGAGATAGTCCTGGTAACGCTTATTGGCATACAGAAAACTGCTAGCATTGGACACATTTTGGGTCAGGTATTCCCTTAACTTGGGGTGATCAAGTTTGTCTAGGGGGATGTTGGCTGCCGTGAAAGCCTCCATGACAGAAAATGCCAAATCTCACCTTGCCAACCTGCTTTCTGTGGTCCTTTTAAACAGGGAGGACATGGACACTTGCTTCTTGCTCTGACCTTCAGCCTCTGCAGCCGCCTTCCTCTTCATGTGTGCCTTGGACTCCAAGTGATGATCGATGGTTTTCCTGGACACTGATTGCTGAGCTTGGGAGACGCAGGGGGGCCACCAGCATGCTCAGCAATGGACCCAGGTGTCCAGAAACCATTATACAGCACCTTGTCCACATCTTCAAAATCACAGGTATAGACATGCTTCCTGCATGATCTAAGTGCATCATCATTCTTAAATTTCGTGTTAATTTTGCTTTAATTTTATATCTGCTTTTAAAAACACTGAAAGACTTGATGTTCATATGTTGTTCTTTTAAGAAACATCATTCTCTTTGATTTCATTATCTTCAAATAAAACCTTTATACTTTTTGTATTTCTCCATCTCTGAAATGGGAGATGGAAAGTAAACAGGGATGGGTGGTGAAATGAAGGAAGTCAGCCACTGAAGTATAAAATTAAAAGAATTTAGAGAGGAAATAAATTAAAGAAGGTTTCATGTGTTAATAAATTGAGATTGAGATTGGGATTTGGGTGAAGGGGTTGTGTTCATGCTTTCCAGGGTGGCTGGGAGTGGTGAAGGAAGGTGCTTTTAGGGGAGCTACTGCCCCTTCTCTAAGAAGGAAGCCCCAGCTCATGGGAACGTGATCTGGCCCCCTACCTTTGTCCCCACCAACCCTCCCTAAACCTCACTCCCAGATCTATCTGTGTCCTGCAACCTGGCTATCTGGCATGTGCTTTTCAAGTTGTTTGCATGGGCTTGCACCACTGGGAGTGGAAAGGTCACACCCCCAAGGGCAGGACAGGGAGTTGGCATGGTGCCAAAACTGGTGCTGGGTAGTAGAGTCCAGTAGGTGTAAAGGTTGTCCATACAGAACAGGAGGGGAATAGGGAACATAGCATTCTGGAATGCTGGAGGACTGAAACTTGAGTGGCTCATCTGTGGCGATCAGCCATGGGGGTACCCAAACCCAGGAGGCACCAGTCACGGAGCCAGGGGGCAGAAGGGGGGGTCACCCACGTGCTTCCTGGTGAACCAGGAAGTGAACCGGAAGTCCTGTGGGATACTCCATCCACCTACCCTAGCATCTCAACATTCACAAGCTGCCTAGTACCTTGAGGTATGTAGAAAAAACTTTTACAGCTGTGTCTATGCCCAAATCATGTAATCTTTCCAAATCTCTCCAAATTGATTCAGACAGTTCAATTCAATTCAGAGAGATTAAAGAGTCTCCTGATTTGATTCAGATTCAGAGATTCGGCCACCAAATCAGGCGAAATCTCCGCTGAATCAAATTGGCGACTGAAGCTTTGCACAGCCCTACTGCTGGGCTCCCCTGCCACCTCCAACAACTCCTCCTCCTCCTCCTTCAGCCCCTGCTGCACCATTTCAGGTGGGGGGGAAACTGCAGTCAGATGACTCCTGCCCCAGCATGTGGGGCTTCAGCTCCAGCTCCCAGCCACCCTATAACCACTCACCTGGCTGCAGGTGGCTACTCATAGCTCCAGGCAGGTGGAGTGGGGGAAGACAGCTGAAAGCTGGAGCTGGAACTCCATGTCTTGGGGCAGGAGCCACACAGCTAAGGCTTCCTTTCAACCTGGAGCAGTGCAGCAGGGGCAGGAGGAGGAGGAGGAGCTGCTGAAGGCTGGGGGAGCCAACATGGTGGGGAAGCTGGGGGAGGCTGGGTGGTTGCAGCCACACCAGAAGCAGCCCTACCAGGAAGCTATGCATGCTGGCAAGCCTGGGCCAGTAGGCATGGGCAGGAGCACAACATGGGCAGAAGCAGATGGGGTAGGCCCCATGTGGAGTGTGGTGGGGGGAAGCTGGGCTGGACACAATCAGCAGGTGGGTGCCCACCTGTGGGCCAGATCCAGTCAGTTGGTGCTTTGGATCCAGCCCGTGGGCCATATTTTTCCCAAACCTAGTATCATATTTGGCAATCCCTAAGAGTTGAGTATGATGGTCTTCTATGACTGGCTTATCTGTGAGTATGAAGATGTCTGACAAGGCCAATCCAAGATCAACAGGTTCTATTGTAACTCAGTAATGTGTTTCTGTGCAGGGTGGGTGGCTCTGGATTCTTAATTCAGACCATGATATGCTGTTTCTGCCACTCTCCCTTTTCCATTTCCTGTTGTTGTCATAAGGTTTCAAAGTACTGAGATCCTGGCAGAAAACTCTTCTGCTCTTTGGGGTGGCCTTGGGTGACAGTCACCCACAAGTTTCAGGCTCAAGACTGTTTCAGATTCAGCATTATGTAAAACTTCTTCACAGTTAGAGTGTCCAGACTTTAGAATAAGCTCCTGCCAGAGGTGATGCAGTCACCTACCCTGGAAATCTTCAAGAGGAGACTGAACAGCCACCTTGCTGGGGTCACCTGACCCCAGCTGTCTTTCCTGCCTGGTGCAAGGGGCTGAACTAGATGATCTTCCGAGGTCCCTTCCAGACTTACAGTCTATAAATCCATGAATCTAAGCTGATGCTGATGTTGCATTTTTTCAAGTTGGCCTTGAGGTTGTCCTTGAAGCACTTTCTCTGCCCTCCTCTTAAGCATACACCTCGACTGAGCTTGGAGAATAAAACTTACTTTGAGAGTCTGGAGTCAGACATCTGGATGATGTGATCAACCCAGCAAAGTTGATGTTGGATAATCATCGACTTGATGCTCATGGTGTTTGCTTGCAAGAGGACACTAATGTTGGTGCATCTGTCTTCCCAGTGGATTCAAAGGATCTTCCTTAAGCAGTACTGATGGTACTTCTCCAGTGACTTGAGGTGTCTCCTGTACACTGTCCATGTCTCGGCTCCATACAATAAGGTGGGGATCATTATTGCTTGATAAACCATGAACTAGATTTTGAATCTGATGTCATGATCTTCAAACACCCATTTCCTCAGGCATGTGAAAGCTGCACTTTCACATTTGAGGTGATGCTGGATTTCTTTGCTGATGTCAACCTTCTGTGAGAGATGGCTTCTGAGGCATGGGAAATGCTCAACATTCTCCAGCATCTCACCATGAATCTAAATGACTACAGCTGGAGACTGATCATTAAGAGCTTGCTGATGGAACACATTAATCTTCTGAATGTTAAGCCCTTTTCTTGTACGCCTTGGTCAAGACATTGATGATTGCCTGAAGATCTGCTTCTGAGTGAGCACACACTACAGCATCCTCAGAGTACTGGAGTTAGATGATTGAGGTCAGGGTGGTCTTGGTTTTGTCTCAGAGGTGGTTGAGATTAAACAGCTTCCCATCCATTTGGTAGTTTCACTCTACTCTGACTGGAAGCTTGTTGGTGGTCAGATGTAGCATCATGGTAAGGAATATCGATAAAAGTATCAGAGTGATGACAAAGTCTTGCTTAATTCCCATCTTATCCTCAAAGGGATCCTTGATAGAGCTCTTACTGAATACCACCACTTGCATACCGTCATGGATCAGGCAAAGAATGGTGATGAATTTCAGTGAGCATCTGTAGTTCAAAGGATCCTCCACAGCGCTTCTCAGTTGACAGAGTCTAAGGCTTTCATGAGATCAAAGGTGGCCACATAGAGAGATTTATGTTGTTTCCAGCCTTCTTCCTGAAGCTTGTGAGAAATGAAGATCATGTCAGTTATGCCTTTTGATGCCCTAAACCCAAACTGAAATTCTGAGAGGAGCTCTTTGGCAAGCAGAAGGAGACAGTTTAGGAGGGTTCGCACAATGGTCTTTCCTGTGGTGGACAACAAGGCCGTCCCTCTAATTTTCACAGTGGGACCTGTCTCCTTTCTTGAAGATTATCATGATCATGGCATCCCTGTGGTCATCTTGGATTTCCTCATCATTCCAGATCCTTAAGGTGAGAGCATTGAGCTATGGTGTAAGCTCCTCTCCCTCCTGCATGAGTATTTCAGTGGGGATTCCATCTGCTTCAGAGATCTTGTCATTCTTCATCTGCCTGATGGCTGTTCTCATCTCATCAAGGGTTGGAGGGATTCCAAGATCATCTCTGACTGGGTGCTGCAGGATGGAATGGAGAACACTCTCATCAACAACAGTCTCAACTGAGAAGGTCTTTAAAATGCTTCTTCCAATGGGTGTTGATGACTCCCCTTTTCTTGGTCAGGTCTCCACCATCCTTAGTTCTCAAGCAGGTTGGGCCCTTAGTGTGTGGACCATAGATGGCATTGATGAAACCACACATATCACAGATATCAGCAAGATGCTGAATCTCATTTACCTTGACATCTCACCATCTGTTCTTCCTATTGCAGGTCCTCCTTTGGACCTCTGCCTTGGCTTGTTGGTGATTCAATTTATTTTACTTGGAGTTGATATAATTCTGCCAAGCACAAAAGGCCTTATGCTTGCATTCAATCAACTCTTGGATCTCCTGATCATTTTCATCAAACCAGTCGTGATTTTTGGTAGAGACTCCAAGTATCTCTTCATAGGCACTAATGACAGTGGACTTGAAGGCACCCCTGACTACTGAAGCACTATTGACATTCTCCCATTGTTGTTGATTAAAATTTACCAGTTTTTCATTGAGGCAGTGGTGGAAGAGGTCTCACTTGATTGGGTCCTTGAGTCCTTAGACATAGATCTTTTGTCAGCATTGCTTCTGCTGCAGCCATAATTTAAGAGCCAATAGGATTGACATAACCAAATGGATGAGTCAGTGATCAGTCCAGCAATCAGTAGCTCCTAGCATACCTTGGGTGATGTGGACATCTTTGTAATCCCAGACACGAACACTGGAGTCAATCGAGTGTCAATGCTTAGATCACAGGTGTTGCCATTATTTCATGTGCCTATTTTAATGGTGGAACAGGGTGTTCATGATGCTGAGTCCATGTTCTGTGCATTTGGTCAAGATGTCACTGGAGGTAACCTTTCCCACTCCTTCCTTGCCTATACGTCCTGTAAAAATCAGCTCAGCTTCCTAAGATCAATGGATTTCCTCAGCTTCCTAAGCAACAATGGATACACATTTGATTCTTACTTAGGGCAAGAG
>NW_005842002.1:533875-544643 GCF_000455745.1 Alligator sinensis
CAAAAATGCTATTCATAAAATTCATGAATAATAATAATAGGACATGAATTTCTTTATCTTAACTGTCACCATATAAAACCAGTCTTTTTTCCATTAATCAAACCTGCACAAGTTGAAGAAGAAAAAATTTCTTTTACTATACTCCAAAACCAAGAATTTTGAGGACATAAAAAGTCAAGGGAGAAAATTCAAATAAAAGTATCTAAACAGGGCCAGATCCAGGAGAACTTTAATAGGGCTCCTACCTATGCATCACAACAGCTAGTGATGTAGGCACTTTTATTTAGAGGAATAATCCAAATAGACAAGGTTAGCAACCTAGGAACCTTATACAAGAAGGCTGACACTATCAAGAGTCCTGAGAGCTGAGCATGGGTACCTGGAAAACGTAAGCACAGCGGTATGTCTCAAGTCCTGCTCCTTCTTGGAGAGTAGGTGTCTGATTCAGGATTGAACATTAGATGTATATGTCAACTGGCATCCAAAGGGAGGTGCCAGGCTGAACCAAGATGCCCAACTAACAGCTAGACTTAGTTCAGTTAGAAGGCTAACACCATGTACTCAGTGTTGAACACTGGGGAGGAAGGGGAATCACAGTGCTACTTCCCACGTAGCTATGTGACTAAAACTCTCACCCAGAAAGCAATTAACCGGTGCTCTAGGTGCTTGTTATCCTAGTTTTAGGAGTGTACCCAAACAACCAATCTATAACCTATTCTCATAGAGGCTTATTATAATGGCACCCTGTACCTGTCACAGCACCGTCAAAGGATATATGTGGCTTTTCAGGACAGCAGAATTGCCATCTGCTGTCCCCAAAACATCCTGGTGGTGCTGCTGCTGCTTGGTTCATGACTGCTTATTTGTCGAAGTCACCCCTGCTTATTTTGCAGCTAACCTTCCCTGAAGACCATTCTACTATTCACCACCTGTGGACGCGCTGGGTAGCAGCACAGCTCTGCTGCCAGAAGTGTATAGCAAACCTGTATTAGCAATGTAATTATTATTAGAAAATGTCAGGATTATATTTACAAAGTTCAAGGCTGAAAGTATATATGATTTCCAGTTTATCTGTCACTAGAATTAGTTACTCTAGTAAAAAATGTTATGAATGTCATATGGCATTAATATTTGCATAAGATTCTTGTTTTACCATGTGTCAGGTATCCAGGTTGTAGCCATATTGATCTAGAGGAAAAGGCAATCAGGACTCATAGTAGAGATGATATCTTTTATTAGACCAACAAGATTTTGCAAAAAAAAATCTTTAATTGGTAGCTTTTGGGCACAAACACCCTTTATCAGGTATTGGAGAAAAGATTGTAAAAGTTCTCCTGGGTGGAAATGAAAGTTCACAGTTCATAGGATATATGAAATATGAATCCTATGAAATCCTATGAACTATGAACTTTATTTCTACCCAGGAGAACTTTTACAATCTTTTCTCCAATACCTGATGAAAGGTGTTTGTGCCCAAAAGCTTGCAATTAAAGAATTTCTTTTGCAAAATCTTATTGGTCTAGTAAAATATATCATCTCTACTACGAGTCCTGATTGTTTTACTGTGGTATTCCTAATATCATGGGAAAGATATATACCACTACATTAGCAAGGGGAGGGGAAAAAGGCAGGATTAATACATGTTCAGATATACATCCCAGGTTGAGAACATGCAGGCATACTGTAATGAGTTCTTACAAAGCAGTAAGGTTAGGACACCTCTTTTGAAATACAAAATTGAAGTTTAGGAAGGTGCTAGTTTAATATTATTGTCTATTTTCAAGCCTTTGCAAAATTATAATGCTGTGTTCTGTCAACATTGACAAAACAATAGACTTCTATTGAAAATGTGTTTGGATAATCCTACATTAAGAACATAAAAGCTAATTCCATTTTAGTGAGATTTTCCAATCATGATGCAGTTTTCCTTGTGCCACTTTAATGCTGTAGAAAAAAAGAACTGTGTGCAGTTTCATCCATGCTTCAGTAAACTGTCCTCAATTCTGAGGTATATTAGACAAGTGAATTATTGGAAAGCTCTGAATATTAGATTTCCCTTCACAGAACCTTTTTTTCCTTTTTATCCTCTCGTGTGTGTGTGTGTGTGTGTGTGTGTGTGTGTGTGTGAATGCACATGCATGTTCTGTTATTATGTAGATCCAAGATGTCTTGTGTGGTTAAACAAGGAACTTCCAAAGATCACATGACTAGAGTTGTTTTTCAAAGAAGTTTCACGTAAGTGATAATTAACAATTTGCACAACAGGTTCACTGTTTTAGCTTGGGGCAAGCTGCTTGCAATCTGCCATACCAGTCCCCTGTACAAATGGAGACTTGGGATGAGTAAGAAAGAAAAAGAAATGCGAGAAATATATAAAAAAACAGAAGCCTTCAGATAAATCCTGCCTTCTGTTGCATGCGTGCAAACCCACTAAAGTTATTCAGAGCAGAGCTAGTCCCATGGGCTATGTACAGACATTCAAAAAGCCTGAGGCAGAATCAATCTAAGTTACACGGTTTTCTGTAAGTGGCATGGTTTAGACTGGTAGCAAACAGAGCACGCACCGGCCTTTTAGTGTGGGGGCAAATCTTAGATCTGATTCCACCATTTTTAAACAAGTCTATGTGTGCCAAACCTCTGTTCTGTTATGAGTTTAAACCAGTTTCCAAAAACCGTAGAAGTGTAATGTCTACACACTGGCCACAGTGTTCAACATTTTCAGTAAAGTAACCAATATCAATCATGGCTCCCCACATTATTGGAAGGAGCTGAAAGCCCCAGGATCAGACTGCTCACTGTGATTAATTATATGATACTTCAGGAAACAATCTTTCCACACATTTAAACTGTAAAAACTTTTCCTAATTATTTAATTTCTAGTTTCTCATTTCTGCAAAGACAGATTTCTATGACTTAAGTGATAAAGTGTCAGAAAATTCATCAAGAAAATATTTTAACAGCAGATATCTCTATTGTTAACTCCTATAATCTGAGGGTTTGCTTGAAGTTTATTATGCTATAATTACTACTTTCAAAATTGGGATAATTGTCCTGGAATAAAATCACTTTTATTGCTGAATGGATTACCCACACAGGGAGCTACTTCAGCAGTTTCCCCAGGTAGATGAGTCCTTATGCAATGTGTGTCCTTTTACTTAGGCACTGCCCCTTCAGTGGGACTGTACATGGGCACAGATGTCCACAAGAGAGGATTATACTTCAGGATGAGGGCCTTAATTATCATTTAACAATAATAAAATCATTGTTAAACTGGAATTACCCATCCCATGTATTTGAACTCATGAAAAAGCCTCAAAAATCACAAGATTATTTTAAAAATAGGAAGATTATTTTGCCTGTTAGTTTTGAACTTCTTGGAGTGTTTAATTCACAATTTCAAGCTTTCCTTTGTAACCTAAAAATTACTTATACTCACCAAATGTCTCAAGACTTGCTAGGGTTAGCAACATGGTTAGCTACACCTCATGATCACCAGGGAATGTTTTCACAAAAACCTAATTTCAGTGAAGGACAGAATCACTACAACAGTACAAATCTATTAATAATAAAGTAATAATAATGCTTAGCTTTCAGAGATTTTCATAGCTTCAAGGAAGTCAGTATCATAATATCCATTTAACAGATGAAGAAATTGAGTCATGGATACAGAACTGACCTCACGTGTGGCAGAGCAAAGAACTGAAACCATCTCTTTTGAATCCCATTCCAGAGCAGTCACTCTACTTCTCAAGAGAAGCTATTGCTTTAATGATGTTTCCAAGTATGCACAATGGGTAGCTCTGTACTAAATGCAGTATCTTACATTGTTTGTACAAAATTTAATAGAGTTCAGAAATTAAACATAGTATAACTCTGTTATAAGAAGAAGGTGTTTTCTCATTACTTGATAGGGACTAAAGTCAGAAGGTGTATCTACCATCCATCTGTGTTAGGGAGCCCCACCATAAAAAAACCAAACCCTGTTCACTTGTTGCTGCTGTGCTAGATTCCAGAAGTGTAATCTAGCTGTAGTTAGAACTGTGCTGAGAGAGCAGTGACAATAAGTACATCCAAAACTGAGAGCTTGAGACTGGCCATGTGACTACATTACTTTTTTCCCAGTTTCTACAAGCTCTAGATTGAATCTAAATGTATATACTGCTCTAAATGTATAGTACCTCCTTAACTACATAAATGTGTCTGCCTTTGAATGCAGAATGTAAACATACTAAAAAAATCCAGCTTCTTTACTAATTTGGTGGACAGAAGCACCCAACCCCATCCCTAAACTGTGTGGAAGTAGCTGTTGATTTGCTAGCCGAGGCAGTCTTGAATGGTAAATACCTTTCCTGCATGCTCAGAGTTCAGCTCTTGGGGACACAGAAGTTCTACCCTCAGAAACATTTCAATAATAGTGGTGCAGACAAGAGACAGTGTAACATTAAGGTGGATATTTCAAAAACAATTGTAGTTTGTATTTAGGCTAAGAGTAGGCTTTAATATGCCTTAGCAGTCTCCTTGTAAATGTAAGTCCCAACACTGTAAACATTATATGCATACTTAACTATATTCACAGGCTTAAAGTTACAAGTCTCTACAGAACTGAGACTTAAGTCTCCATTCTACTTTTCTGTGTTTTAATTTTAACCATTGTATTCTTCTTATACCATTTTTTGAAAAAAAAAAAATTAAGTTCATCCTGAACATATACACTTTCAGGGTAAAATTTTTAAGAACACTCAGGAATGGTCTAACACTGCTGCCAGAGAAAATAATGATTAAATTAAAAAATGATAAGAGGAGCATGATTCATTTATTGCCAAGAGTTTGTTTTTTTTTTTAATTTCTCCCTATAACATGATTGTATGGCTGTATTTACATATAAAACACAACTGACATATATAAGGTGGCCTTTTAAAATGAGGCACAAGGACAACTTAAAGAAAAAATCTAAAACAAACAGTTTCTTCTTTGACTTATTCTACAACATCAGAAGATTCCTCTGGAGAATTAATAGTATGACAAGACTTTAAATTTGCCTTCACTTACTTGGTAAAAATTGATTAAAGTGGAAACAGCATATGAATCGGTGAATTTTCTTACTAAATCTTATTTGTCTTATCTTTTGGCTCACTGTAATTTAAATTATTTACATACTATTAAAAATAGATCATTAATTATGCCAGAAATTAAGTCTAAGTATGGGAGATTAACTTTTCCATTTGTGCTAGCAGAATTTTGGCAATATAAGTATATACAGAAATACTGCAAGAAAAGTAAAAGGTAGTATTTCCTACCAAAAAACATGTTAGTTACTAGGGCTGTGCGAAGCTTCAGTCGGTGATCAATTTGGTGGAGATTTAACCCAATTTGATGGCCAAATCTCTGAATCTGAATTGAATCAGGAGACTCTTTAATCTCTCCAAATCGAATCAGAACCCTCCATATCAATTTGGAGAGATTTGGAAAAATTCAATGATTCGGATATAGATACAGCTTTAAATGTTTTTTCTACATACCTCAAGGTACCAGGCAGCTCATGAATGCTGAGATGGTGGGGCGAATGGAGCATCCCACAGGAGCACAGGGGGGTCCCCAGTATGCTTGGCAGCAGACCCAGAAGTGGACAAGAAGCACTTCCGGTCCACTTCCAGGGTGGCCAGGGAGCACACAGGGAGGGGCCCCCGTTAACCCGCCACAGCCTCCCACTCAGCGACTGTTGCCTCCGGGGTCTGGGAGGGCACCTGGGGCCAATCGCTGAGCTGGGGGCATGTGTCCCCCCCCTCCCCCCCCATGGGCTCAGTGGCAGACGCGGAAGTGGACCAGGAGTACTTCCGGTCTACTTCCGGGTTTGCCACCAAGCATGTGGGGGTCCCTGCCATGCTCCTATGGGATGCTCCATCCACCCCACCATCATAGTATTCACGAGCCATGCCTGGTACCTCGAGGTATGTAGAGAAAACATTTAGAGCTATGTCTATGTCTGAATCACTGATTCTCCGAATCAGCATCGAATCTTCAGATTCAGCCAAATCGAATCGGGACAGTGATCCGAATCAAGTAATCAAATCATTGCCCCCAATTTGGGCCAAATCTGAATCAAATACTGCCTGTTTCACACACCCCTATTAGTTACCAGCAAGCCAATGTTTACTACTTATATGGCTACGTACAGACCATTAAAAAACCCAAGGCTGAATTGATTCATGCAAGGCCAGTGGAGTGCTGTATTCCCATGTGCTGGCTTGGGTCATGTGGATGCAGCTGGCATGGCTCCTGCCCAACCTGGTTGCATACTGGGGACTCGGGTCAGGGTGCAAGGAGAAGGGGATAACACAGCATGGCACCAGCCTGGCTGGGTCCAGATAACCCAAAGCTCCCAGCCCCCTTCTTCTTGCACTCCCTCCCCCTTCCCAAGTCCTTTGCACATGGCCAGGTCAGGCAGAACCCGTGCCAGTTGCACCCATATGACCCGAGTCAGCACACAGGAATACAGCATGCCACTGGCCTGGCTGTGTGCCAGGGACTCAGGATGGGGAAGGGGGTGCAGGGAGAAAGGGGGAACAAAGGTTAGGTTCCCATAACCTTTTTTCTTTCTGCCAAGGGGTGGACAATTATTTGGGCTAGAGAGCCACTTACGGAGTTTTAGTGAACTGTTGCTGGAGAGGGCACTGACCCAGCCTGCGACACCTCACTGAAACTCCCTATGTGGCCCTGTGGCCCAAATAATTGCCCATTCCTGGGTTAGGCAGTTCCTACTTCCCCTCTCTTTTTGAAGTCAAGCCATTCCACCTCACATTATTAACATTGGGGAAATTTGTGCCACAACTGAGCAGAGGCCCAAGCTAGAATCCAGTGCTTGCTCCTTTCTAGGCTCATAAAATCCCAGTAATCCATATCACTCCCCCTCACTCGCTGCTTCCCTAGTTTGTGCTTTTCCTCCAAGTGCAACATATCTTCCTTTTTTGTTTGTCCAGGCATTCAGCTTCAAGAGACATTCTGGAAAGACTACTAGATAATGTTTCATCTGTGGTGTAGTGGTTAGAGCACAGTGTTAGGAATTTAGAAAGACATAGGCCCATAGGGAGGGGAGTGACCTATACCCCAGATCTTCAGCTTCATGGACAAGTGCCTGTCCATTCAACTACTCAGGCTAAAACATGGGGGGCCCTTGTCCACCTTGGTGTCTAACACCTTTTATTCATGGCTTTCTGACTGGGTACATTCCTGAGACTTAGAAACATGCAAGTGTCTAGGATAGCATTTGCATATGTGGAAAGCAGGGTAGACTTGCACCTTATAGACTAACCAAAGTAGATATATATAGTGGAAGATATATATCTTCCTCATCATCAGAATAATCTGATGAAGTGAGCTTCAGCTCATAAAATCTTGTGAGAAAGACAGATAGATAGACAGACAGACAGACAGAGACAGAGACAGAGACTTTGGTTAGTCTACATCTACTTTGGTTACTCTATGAAGTATCTTCTACTTGACTTCAGGCTAACGTGGCTAACTTGACTTCAGACTACATCTCAGTTCTGTATGTGGGCACAACTACCTAGTCAGTACATTACCAACTGTGAACAAGTTGCAAGAATGCCTCTCTCTACCAAAGAAAAAGGCCATAGAATCTCTAAGATCTAACCACCAAATAGTAATAAAACCAGCAGATAAAGGAGGAGCCATAGTCATCCTAAACTGTGAAGACTACACAAAGAAAGCCAACAGACAGTTCTCTGACACCACCTACTACAAAGAACTACAAGAAGATCCTACTCCCCTTTTCACCAAAAAACTCAACAATACCATCAAATCATTTCCACCAAGATTACAAGAACAACTACAGACCTTGATCCCTCTGCTACCTAACCCGGGGACTTTTTACATGCTCCCTAAAATCCACAAACAAGGGAACCCTGGCAGACCTATCATATCCAACCATGGGACCTTAACTGAGGAAATATCAGGTTTTGTTGAATCCATCCTAAAACCGCTTGTCACCCACAGAGCAAGTTTTGTCCAAGACACCACAGACTTGCTACGGAAACTTAAAAACATAGACCACCTTCCCAGCAACACACTCCTAGCCACCATGGATGTTACCAGCCTATACACCAACATCCCACACCAGGATGGCATCCATGCCTGCCTTACATATCTACAGGAACAAGATTACAACCCAGAATACAGACCCAAAGATATCACTGAGCTTATACACTTCATCCTCACACACAACAATTTCACTTTTAATAATCAACACTTCCTCCAGATGATGGGAACAGCTATGGGCACTAAAATGGCCCCACAGTATGCCAACCTTTTTATGAGCCACCTGGAAGAAGACTTCCTCAAGAACTGCACCATCAAACCCTTGCTGTACTTACGATATATCGATGACATCTTCATCATTTGGAGTGAGAACCTGCAATCTCGGATTGAGTTCCACCAGAAATTCAACAGTCACCATCCCTCCATCCGACTTTCTTTAGAATACTCCAACACCAACATCCCCTTTTTAGACACAAGGATCAGTATCCAGAAGGGTA
The DNA here is from genome assembly GCF_000455745.1 of Alligator sinensis. Classification (NCBI taxonomy): domain Eukaryota; kingdom Metazoa; phylum Chordata; order Crocodylia; family Alligatoridae; genus Alligator; species Alligator sinensis. The sequence continues at coordinate 542,428 of NW_005842002.1, forward strand.
AAATACAGACCACAGTATACAAGAAACCCACAGACCAACATACATATCTGCACAGAACCAGCAATCACCCGAAACACACCAAAAAAGCTGTGACATACAGCCAAGCCCTCAGATACCACCGCATCTGTACTGAAGAGAACACCCGGGATTGCCACCTCACCAATCTTAAAAAGGCTTTCACCCAGCAAGGACACTCCTCCAGAGAGGTAGATCGCACGTTTGAAAGAGCCACCTGGATACCACGTGAAGAACTGCTGCAGTACAGAAGAAAAACACCCACAAATCGCACACCGCTGGTTATGACCTATCACCCATCCCTTGAACCTGTACGGAAAATCCTCAAAAAATTGCAACCCATATTAGAAAAAGACCCTATTCTTAAAAAGATCTTCCCAGAGCCACCCATCCTAGCCTTCAGACAAGCACCGAACCTCGCCAACCTCATCACCAGAAGCAAACTTCCTCAAGCCCAGAACACACCAAAAGGATCCAGATCGTGCCAGGACAAGAAATGCAAAACCTGCCAACACATCTCCACCACCCCCACTATTACTACACCCCACAACAGAGCCATCAGCATCCCAGGATCTTACAGCTGCACCTCCAGAAATGTAATACATCTCATCCAATGTAGCAAATGCCCTGATGGAAGATATGTAGGAGAGACCAGACAACAACTGCGCACCAGAATGAACGCACACCGGAAATCCATCAAAGACAGAAACACCCAATTACCGGTGGGGGCACATTTCTCACAGGAGGGTCACTCTCTCTCCAATCTCTCAGTCCTGATCCTCAAGGGAAATTTACACAACACATCCCAGAGACGAGCCTATGAGCTCCATTTCATCAACCTGCTAAATACTAGAGATCAGAGACTAAACATAGACATTGGATTTTTGATACATTACAATCTGCCTGGCAACTGACTCCCCAGCCCAGCCCAGCCCCTGGCTTGTTTACTTTTCATTCCATCCAGGAAGAGCACGCAGCAACTGTTGCAGCTTCCTCGGCCAGACGAAGGGTTTTTGAACCCGAAAGCTTGCTTAATAACTATTCTCCAACCATTTGGGTTGGTCTAATAAAAGATATCAATTTCACCCAAGGAACCTTGTCTGCCTATATCCTTAGACCAACACGGCTAAAACCTAAACCCCTGCACCAGTGTACTAGAAAACTATCTTTTAGGTGCATAAAAGGAAACAGAATTCCATCCTAAATTCATGCATACCAGATACAAAACTCAAATGCCAAGCTCACTTACTTTGAGTTAGCAGATGAGATATAGGTGTTACTTCTAGCAGTGTCAATAAAGATACCCTGTACTGGCACATGGTTTTATCTGAGCTTCTATTTGAAATGCTTGTTAGAATAAGATTATTATAATCTGTTAAGTAGTTGAGAAGACTTTCATAGTGCTTTGTTGGTAATGTTAGGGATCTAAATTAATTTTGTATGACCTTTAACCTTGTTACCTATTCCAATAATAGTCTAGTAAACTCTTTTCCCTCTAAAATGAATCAGGTGAATTATGGGTAGTTTGCACATTTATGTATACTTCTTTAAGAATTCCAGACCATTACCACCAAGAATGATTTGTATCCCCAATATTTGTATGCTAGTATTTCTGGGACACTTTCCCTTTCAAGATAAGCACAGGCAAACAATTATATAGGACTATATAGATATGTATTGTAAACAAGTTAACTATAAAAAGAATGGGGCAAAATCATATGCTTAGCTTGCTCCATTTAAATTATTTCAGCATTGCAATAGACTAAGAAGTGGTAATGTGTATTTTATCACTATTGATAACACAAAGCTATGGGGAGAAGTGGACATGCTGGAGGGCAGGGAACAGCTGCAAGCAGATCTGGACAGGTTGGACAAGTGGGCAGAAAACAACAGAATGCAGTTCAACAAGGAGAAATGCAAAGTACTGCACCTAGGGAGGAAAAATGTCCAGCACACCTACAGCCTAGGGAATGACCTGCTGGGTGGCACAGAAGTGGAAAGGGATCTTGGAGTCCTAGTGGACTCCAAGATGAACATCAGTCGGCAGTGTGACGAAGCCATCAAAAAAGCCAATGGCACTTTATCGCGCATCAGCAGATGCATGACCAATAGGTCCAAGGAGGTGATACTTCCCCTCTATCGGGCACTGGTCAGACCGCAGTTGGAGTACTGCGTGCAATTCTGGGCGCCACACTTCAAGA
>NW_005842002.1:544940-559588 GCF_000455745.1 Alligator sinensis
GGGGTCATCTAGACCCAGAACTCTTTCCTGCTTATGCAGGGGGTCGGACTGAATGATCTATTGAGGTCCCTTCCGAACCTAACATCTATGAATCTATGAATCTATGAAATCAGTTGAGCTGTGCTGGATTGTGTTTTAGAATTTTTCTTCATAACTTAACTGATGGTCAATACCTGAAAACTATATATTAAATTATTTCAGCAGAAAATCTTTATTACCTTTACAAACTATTGTTGTGAAGATGTACTTTATATTTCCATCAAGTTTTTGACCGTCTTCTTTCACATATAATCTTTTTGATTTTCCTTTCAATATGCAAGTGCTAATAAGCATCATTTAAAGAGAAATGGAAAATACAAAGCAAACAGAAAGCACAAATCACTTGAATAAGAAACATTTAGGTTTTTGAAGGTTTTACATATAATAAATTATGACAGAAATTTTCCTGCCAATATTAAAATAGAAGTATTACAGCAAAACTATGTCATCCAGAAATACTTGTAATATTATTATTTTATTGTTATATTCTTATAACATTTTAATAATTGGGATTTTTTTTTGTTTTATCCCTGTCTTTTTTTCTTTCATTTTTCATTTGCTTGGTTGTGAGCATGGAGATAGTTTTCACATTTACTGAAGTTAAAGCTACCTGCTAAGAGAGTCAAGAGCAGTATGGTGCCCTTTGCTTTCAGGTCACATGATGCAATGTGACCCAGGTCATTAGAAATATAAGGCAGTGGGAGTTTGGTGTCTCCCTTCCACTTTTGCCTTTAAAATTCCCCATTGTACACAAGCTATTTTTTTACTAAAACATTTACTAATATTCAACTACAATACTTGTGAGGAAATGTGAGGACAACATTTGTCTTTGAACATATATAATGCTCATTAACTTCAGTAGGTGAGAGATTCATGCATTCCATGATAGAATTTATCTCCTAGTATACATTACTGAACAAATATTTAAAGTTTTTTTAAGGAAGAGGGCAGTGTCCTAATCCAAACTGGACCCTTTAACTAGTATCCACTAAAAAATAATAAGTATCTGATATAATAGCATCAAGAGAGAAGGTCTGCTGCTGGAAATAGCCATGTTGTAGCAAAAAAAAGTAATAATTTCACATGGTGTATTAGAGCAGCTGCTACGCTTTCATACAGCAAGAAAAATAATCTTTTGATGTTAATATTCAAAAGGCAAATTTAAGCATGCATTTGTAGAACCCATATTTTTGGATAACCATTGGAAAAGAAATTCTGCAGACAGTGCACTTATACAATGATTCTGTGTATTTTGCCCTAGAGAAAATGTCTTATCAACAGAACATAAACCACTACCCTTACAAATCATAAGTAAATCAACCCTTACAAATCATAAGCTACTTTGTTTAAATTCTAATGATAACCTTTATCCATATGCGATTCTTCTAAGGTGCTATTAGTCATAAATCATCTATACATTTTTCATGTAATCCCTTTATGAAATCATAAAACTTGATTAATCATTTTATTCTGTGGAAAGATTTGAGGCATAAAAGCACATTACCCAATGTTATGAATAACGCTGGGAAAATAATTTATAATACATAATTTATTTGGTATAAAGTGTTTTTCTCCTTATTCATAAATAGACTATACACAAATATTGTTGCCCTCAAATGTATTAGTTATTCAAAATAGATGTAGTTTAAGTTCACAATTCCTGGTTAGTAGTTTGTTTGTTTGTTGTTTGTTGCAAACTTTCAATACATAAAATCTAAGTTGCCTTATTTGGATACATATGATGCTTTTATCACTTAATTGTAATCCTTAAAATCATGCTTTCAGTGGAGCGGGGGCGGGAGGGAGGGAGGGAGAGATTATGGTTTTGAAATTCTCTTTCTATCTATGTTTGTGAACATCAAGGGCTTCTGATGTGTCAAAGATTCCTTCATAACATTTTTATATTGCAAAAACATTGGTACTGAAATTCTCCTGTTGATTAGTATTCATTAATTCTCCTGCATAAATGAGCAAATAAATGAATAAATACAGTCAAACTTTTGGGACTATGAACAAGCAGTGCTGAGCATAGCAGTTTTTAAGGTTGTCTTAGGGGCAAATGAAACCTAAATAGTATAAAAAAGAGGGCTGTGGCTAATCATAGAGACTGAGGGTAACTGGACTTTTAACACTTTTTTAAAAAGCAAAAAAACAGGGAACTCCCCACTCTCTCCTTCATAATATCAAAGAGACTGTCTTGCTGAGCTGTTTACTCTTTCACAGCAGTGGCACTGATTAATAACTGATTGGTGCTAGATGAGCATCTGACCTTGAGGATGATAAACAACCTCTTATTCCTGCACATTTTAAACAGCATCAAAATTCTAAAAGGTAGAAACAAGGGTCTGGTGAGGAACAATGAGACTCCTCTTTGTCTTTGAATATAAAAGTATTTCAAAGCTTCCTAGCCTTGCACACACCGTTATTGTTTAAACTGTATTTTCTAGGCTCGTGCATGTTCTCAGTGTTGGAAATGGGAACACGTGTTCTCATACCATATTTCCATCAGTATTCAGCATTTATCATTTCAACACACTATCCTCTAAGGTATTTAATGAGTTTATTTTGACTCAAGATATGAAATCTAGGCACTCATGGACAAACTGGAAGATAAGTGCTACTTGCTTCAGCTGGCTGAAGGTGTCTGGCTTTAGTGGGACTGCATGAGCATGAGGGTTTGCCTATACAGGTGGTTTTACATGGCTTGGACCTAAATAAGGATGAAAACCTGTGTAAATAGTTTGAAAGTAAAAACTGGTTTCTACCTCAGACCAGTCCTGCTCCCAACTGCACACAGCATGACATTTTATAACACAAAATACTCTCAGTCACTGATGATTTGACATACCGGTAATATACATAGCACTCTTACTATCTCCAGAAGACAAATACTGTCTACATTCACATAAAAATGAAACCTTTTTGAAAAATCCAGCTTCTGAAACTGAGGACAAAAATAGTGGGCATAATGGATAACAGAATCATCTGTGTGAATCGATTAGTTACAGCTTTCTTTCCTGAAGCTTAGAAAACCTTCAGTTTAAAAAAATATGAACATTGGCAATTTGATGTAACTGACAGGGCACCAAAAACAGAGAAGCATAAAAGCCAAACACCTTTTAATATTATATTTTTTAAGGTAACTGACTAAAAATTTGGCATCCCTCACATATTTTTTAAAAGAATATGACCGACTCAAATAGTTTGAAAAATTCTTCTTTTCAAGCTTTTGGGTATAAATATTTTTGTCAGCTGAGGAAGCATTTGCAGTTGCTGTATGCTCTTTCTGAGTGGAATGAATAGTAAAGAAGCCAGAGGCTGGAAAGCATGCAAGAAAGGCAGTCAGTGAAAATGTAAAATGAGGAGTCAGTGGGTGAGGGAAAGGCTAGGGAGGATTGGGGGGTGGGAAAGGGAAGGGGAGCGGTAAATAGTGGAGAGGTACTTGGAGAGTCAGATATTAGGCAGGTTATAATGTAAATTCCCTTTGAGAATTAGAACTGAGAAATTGGAGAGAGTGGTTTGTTTTTTATTTTTTTGTGAGAAATGTCCCCACAGGTAATTAAGCATTCTTGTCTTTAATAGATTTCTGGTGCACAATTGTTTGGTCTCTCCTATGTATTTTCCATCACGGCATCAGGGCTAAGGACAAACATTACACATAAACCAGTTTAAGTGATCAGAAACTGGTTTAAACCTGTAACAGAACAGATGTTCAGTGCACATACACCAGTTTGAAATGGCTGAAACCAGTTTGAGATAAACCTGGTTGAATGTAGTATCAGACTTAACTGATTTGGCTCAAACTGGTTTATGCAATGTCTTTCCCAGCCCCCTTGCTGATTTAAGATAAACCAGACAACCCCAGCATCCTGGCATGCTCTCTGGGCTGGGTGGGGCTCTCTGCTCCACAGCAGAGTTGGGCCCTCCCCTCTGATCCCTGGCTGGAGCTCCAGAGACCGCGGGCTGCTTCCCCACTCCCTTCACCACTCCCTGCTAAGCAGGAATTCCCCTCTCCCCTCTGCCTTGCTGAGGAGGTATCTGTGTATTAGCTAGCAGACCACATGCAGAATCAACAAGTAGCTGGTAATGTCCCTCTGTTTTCTTAATTGGGTGATAAACACCTTATCAATTCCCTCCTGGGCTAATCGGAGCTCCTGCAGAGCCAGGCCACAGCACTCTCCCTCCCGGCTCCATGCTGTCGAAGGAAGGGAGGGCTGGTCTAGGCGAGCTTCTAGCCTGAGCCACTGCAGGCATGTGCCTGCATTTCTGGGATGTCTGTCCAGTTAACAAAACTGATTTAGCCTAGCCAGGTTAAACTAATCTGCAACGATTGAATCAATTCAGGCTCGGGCTTTCTGAATGTCTGTCCCAAACCTTGGTGCACTGGATGAGATATATTACAGTTCTGGAGGTGCAGCTGTAAGATCCAGCTGATGGTTTTGTTGTAGGGTATAGTAATTGCAGAGGTGGTGAAGGTATGTTGGCAGGTTTTACATGTCTTTTCATGGCTTTGTCTAGATCCATTTGGCGTGTTTTGGGCCATAGGAAGTTTGCTTCTGGTGATGAGGTTAGCAAGGTTTGGTGGTTGTTTGAAGGCTAGGATGGGTGGTTCTGGGAGGATCTTTTTAAGAACCGGGTCTTCTTTTATTATGGGTTGCAATTGTTTGAGGATTTACCATATAGGTTCCAGGGAAGGGTGATATGTCATAACCAGCGGTGTGCGATTCATGGGGGTTTTCCTTTCATACTGCAGCAATTCTTCACGCAGTATCTGAGTGGCTCTTTCAAAAGTGTGATCTGTCTCTCTGGAGGAGTGTCCTTGTTGAGTGAAAGCCTTTTTGAGATACGTAAGATGGCAATCACAAATCTAGAGGAGGCCACAACTTCTGATTGAGCTGTCTGAGGGTTCAGAAATTCATGCAATCTTGATTTAAAGACTTTAAGTAACAGAGCACCATCACTAGATGAAAAAAATTGAGCCCCATTTCTGCTCTAAATTTTTCTAGTTTCATCTTCTAGTTTCTTATGTCTTTATCTGCTATGCTTAAAGATACAGGGCTATCAGTATAATTATTCCATACTCCTTTTTCCTTTTAAACATTTCTGAAATGAAAATAACAATGATGAAAGAAAGGAAACATCCATTTGGCATGGTTTCACATCTACTTTATTCCTCCTCTGCAAGAGCCAAATTCACCATTGTTTTGTGAGTCAGCTTGTCTACCAATGCTGAATTTGCCTGCAAGAGATTTTCCAGCTATGCTGTAGTATATATAGTTTAATTGTTATGACTCAATAATTGAAAATTAAAAATACAAGCATGAAGGGGATGAAATCTATTGTCTTAAACTTTCTCTATGTGAATCTTGCCTTTCTGAGATGTAATTAAGTCTTTACAAATATAAACTGATATTTGTAGCTCCACACTTTGCTTTTTAGAACACAGCCTCCATCCAAATTTGCTTTTGGCTTTCTAATAATTTAGTCTTTCATCAGATGTGACAGAACATAGTTAGTCAAGAATTGTAATCTATAAAATTAATGTAATCAGCTAAATGGTTTACATTTCCTCATCTCTAAGATTTATAAACCTTATATACCTTTTAACATGTTCTGAAAACTGTTTTAATCAGTTTTTTTCTATGCTGTCAAATTTAGGGATTGCTTAATGTAAAGCAATAGATGTAAATCCCTAGAACTCACAAACTAGGGACAGAAATTACACATAAACTGGTGTAAGTAATATCCCAGGGGATCTTGCCCATCAGTTTCCTGAGGGAGTCAAAATATGCTTTTCTGAATTTCAGGGCCCATACTCTGCTGCTCCCTTTTCTTCCTTTTGTCAGGGTCCTGAACTCAATCATCTTGTGGTCACTGCTGCCCAAATTGCCATCACATCTACATCCCCTACCAATTCTTCCCTGTTTGTGAGCAGCAGGTCAAGAAGAACATGGCCCCTAATTTGTTTCTCCAACACTTGCACCAGGAAGTTGTCCCCAGTGCTCTCCAAAAACTTCCTAGATTGCCTGTGCACTGCTGTATTGCCCTCCCAGAATATGTCACTGAAGCCCCCCAAGAGAACCAGGGCCTGGGATCTAGAAACTTCCACTAGCAGTCTAAAGAAAACCTCATCTACCTCATCCTCCTGGTTTGGTGGTCTATAGCAGACACCCACCATGGTGTCACCCTTGTTGTTATACCCTCTGATCTTAAACCAGAAACTTTCAACAAGCCTATCTCCAGTTTCATACTGGAGCTCTGAGCAATCATCAGCTCTTTTACATACAGTGCAACTCCTCCTCTTCGCCCTTGCCTGTTCTTCCTAAACAGTTTGTACCCATCCATGACAATACTCCAGTCATGTGAGCTATCCCACCAAGTCTTTGTTATTCCACTCAGATCATAGTTCTATAATTGTGCAAGGACTTTCAGTTCTTCCTGCTTGTTTCCCAGCCTCCGTGCATTTGTGTACAGATACCCAAAGTGACTAGATAATTGACCTATTTTCTTGGAAAGAATGAGGAGGCCTCCCCTATTGCCCTCTCCTCTTTGTGCTTCCTCCGGGTCTCTGCTTCCCCTCATACCTCAGGGCTTTGGTCTTCATCCCCTGGTGAACCTAGTTTAAAGCCCTCCTCCCTAGGTTAGTGAGCCTGCCTACAACAATGCTCTTCCCTCACTTTATCTGGTAGACCCCATCTCTTCCTGGCAATCCTTCTTCTTGAAACAACATCCCATAGTCATAGAAGCCAAATACTACCGGTGACACAACTTGCTCAGTCATGCATTTATTTGCAGGATGTTTCTGCTCTTGCCCTGATCACCACATATGCCCCCATCCCCTCCACTCTTGCACCCCAAACCCTGTAGTCACTGTTGATCGGCTCAGGGTCACCCCTGGCAGTATCACTGGTGCCCACATGGATGAGCAGCAGAGGGTAGTATTCAGAAGGTCGGACAAGTCTCAGTTATCCTTCTGTGACATCTTGAATCTGGGCTCCTGGCCAGCGGCAGGCCTTCCGGGACAACAGGTCAGGCCAGCAGATGGATCCCTCTGTTCCCTGAAGAAGGGAGCCTCCAACCACCACTGCTCTTGCTTCTTCTTCCTAGCAGTAGTATTGATCCTCCCCAGCTTGGGGATTCCTGGCCTGGCCTCTTCCACCAATGGAATGCACTCCTCCTCCTCTGTTGCTAGGATTCCATATCTGTTCTCCAGAGAAACCATTGCAAGTGGGGATGATGGCTTCTTGCTGCCAGAGGTCACAAGCTTCCAGCACATTTGTATGTATACAAATGGAAAATATCCAATTATTTTATACTTGTAAGTAAAGTCAAAGGCTGAAAACACACATCACCTTTGTACCACCATGAAAAGATTTATGGCGGCACAAAGCCCAAGCAAGCTGATGTCCATGTCCAATTGTGGCTGCAATAATTGATGGTATCAATTTGAACCACTTTTTTGCAGCAGACATCTGTTTGCTCTATGGAGGTAAAAATATGAAAGGCTAATAAACAAATCCAGTCCAGCTGTCCCATCTCTAGAATACTTGTAAACATCTATTTTTCCCTTTCTCTACGTACATATGGGATGATCAGCCTTCTGCAGTAATAATTCAGCAAAATACATGAAACCATTCCCAGCAATATCATTACCTGCTACCGGGGAGAGTTTTCAAACACATACTGTCAGCTTTATGCATCTACATATTTATTTCACAATGGATCACTAATGGTGCCGATGAAGTGAGAGTGTTAGCAAAAACCTGTGCGGCATCTTTTAGAAAGTTTAATTTAGTGTTGCTGTTTTAAATATAGATCATGAGTTCAGATGTGGAAATGGATCATATATATTCATTAAGATGAATTCTAAAACACCAGAAAGAACAGAAGCAGGCATAGGGCATATTATTTATTTACTAGCAAGTTTATCTTTTGCCATCCGTGATTTAGGAGAAATGTGGGGCTAGTTTAGACGAAGGTACCAGTGTGTTTAAAATGCTATCATCATCATCGGTCCCTCCCATTAACAGTGATAAAACTGATGAAGCAATGTTGCTTTCTGAGGGACTCTGGATATTATAAAAAAGCCAATGACTGTTAACCATCATCAGATCCTAATACAGCATATATAATTGGTATTATGTTTGTACTTCACATCTCAGGTGTTTTTTTAATTCTGGCCACAGCATTATAATATTTGTAATACCTTTCTTTCATTTCCAAATAAATATTTTCATTAAACAAGAAATGAAAAATCCATGATGAAGCATCCTGCCTTATTAATTCTTTTACTTGCTATATTTTGTATTCTCACATATACTTCCTGGACAGCAATATCTGAAATGTTATAATATTAAATTTAGAAAGATTCCCATAATTCTATTAATATTGGTCTTCTTTTTAAATAACCTTCTTTGCCTTACCTTTTGTCTAACCACTAGATCCAGTGATTGATTTAGGTCTTCTAGTGATGCCTTTTCTGCAGGAGAGGTATATTTGCTTCTCATCCACAGGTTCTCCCAATTTTCCTAATTTTTCTATTACAAACAAAGTTCAATCAGCTTTTGCAAATTTATCATATGCTTAACCACATTCCTTCAAGATTTTTATAAACATTTTCTGGAACTTGCCCAACCTTCTTCATATCTGTATACTTCAAAGATATGCATGATATACTCTCACTAGGGTTATTTAATATGGCCAGCTGAATCCCTAGTACCTTTTGGAGAAGAGCATTTTCTCCTAATATAGCCAGTACTATACTCCCACAATCTTTCTTCAGCTATCATCTCTCTTGAATTCTTGTGAGAAGTAAAATCTTTAATCTTTAGATTCTTCAATAAGAACCTAACTTGATCACCAAACTGCATTCCAGAAAACTCTCTCAAAATATTAACTTTCTTTGGCCAGTCATGCAATTTCTTTCTATACCCACCACCATCTGTTACGATCACAGCTCCATCAGTTCCTGTTCAGTCTCGCACTGTATCTCTTGACATTTCTAATAATGTGATGACATCCTGCCCCCACCTGTATAGAACAGAAAGCCTGGCTCCCTGAAACATTCAGAGCAGTACACCCTCATGGCATTATGTTCCCTTTTTGGCATTATGTAATAATTGTTTGGTTGACTTCACAATACTGGGTATGATGACTCAGGTACATAGGACAAAATCCCTTCTCCATATATAGAATGATTATAAGAGACTGGTTCATTATTACAGGGGCACCTAAGAACTTAATTCAAATCTCAAGACATTATACTTATTACATATGCAGTCTAAATATACTGAAAATCAACTAACAAAGGAGAGAGTTTCTATCCAAGGGGTTTATATTCTTAGTGCCAGCCAGAATACAAAAATATACAAAAAATATAGGCTGTAATCTGATAAAATGATTTGGCAACTATCCACTTACCATAGTTTATCAGAGAAGGAGAAACCACAACTTGGCACTTGCTTAACCAATGTTAGGACTAAGGAGAGAAGAAATGCTGAGAAACCTCCATAGAAAATAAGAACATGTGAGAGACAGGAGATATAAGTAGATAGGGAGGAAGTAGATGGTAACACTGGACTTGCTGATGGTAACACTGGACTTGTTGATCTACTCTTTGAATAAGTCAGCAAGCTTATACACAGACTGGTGTTCAAGGGTGGGCAGTAGGCAGAAGTGCAAAGTTGAAGGGGGCAAGTGACTTAATTCAGATTATGGTATGGGATTCAGCAACAAATTTCTAAGTTGGGGGTTTGGCTTATATCCACTGGTTCATATAACTTTCTCTGCTATATTAAACATCCTTTGATGTTTGACATTTTCTCTCTATGAAATAAAAATAAATTTTAACCATGTCACTTCTCAATATTATTTTTTATTAGCTAAACGGACAACTTCTTTACGTCTCTCTCCAGTATTACAATAATTTTTGTGCATTTTCTGCACTCTCCCCAGTTTTCTAAAAATATTTTCTAAAATGTGGACAAGATCTATATGCAGCAATTCCAGCATTTGTCCCACCAAGAATGGATGGATGGATGGATCCAGGGAAGTACAGTTATGCAGCTGCATCCCTTTCTCCCCCTTTGCCTGTGTAGCACATGTACAGTGAACCTTCTGCCACTGAGAGCTCTGGTCTTCCCCACCTCCCCCCACCCCCAACCTCCAATCTGCTCTCGACTGCACCCTGTTTTTCAGAATCCTAGATATACTCCTGTACTAAGGTAAAATCCCCTAGTTCCAACACATTTATAGAGCCAAACATCACATGGGGCACATCTACACGAGCCACTACTGAACAGTCATTACTGCGCATTTATTTAGTATTTGTATTAGTGAGTACTAAATAAATATGCAGTAACTAGAGTTACTGCACAGTAGCACCAAGTGAACGTCTTTTATGTGGTGCTACTCTGTAGTAGCCTAATAATACTGTGAAGTAGCGTATTAGTACTGGCTATGCTGTGATGCACTATTGCACAGTATTTTTGGCTACTGCGCAGTCAGCATCTCCTGTAGACATGCCAACTGGCACTTTTTGCCCAGGATCAAACTGGGAGCCTATGTTGAGATGCTTGTCCATTATGACCTTTGCGCACATTTCAGTTACTGCTCCACCAGATATAATCTAGCATTCAAATATGTTTGTCCTGTATTCTTTTTGTTCAGTATGTTGACTTGAACAAGTACATTTATCTCAGAACAATGTGAAATAGAGTCTTATAGTATATATTTTAAAAATGCTTATCCAGAAGCAGCTTTCATCTCTCCTTCCTCCAGCTAGTGCAAAAATATAAGATTTTGATGGCTTACTGCCATCCCCCATATGGGGGACACCACCTGTGTGAACAGGCAACTACCAAGAATGGCTTCTCAAAAGTTCTAGTTCTCATGTAAAATGTTTGCAGCAGTCAGGGAGCAATATTATGACAGCCTATAGAAATACCATCAGCCTTTTACTGTTAAATTAAGATAGAGAAGGGGAGTTGCTTGGAAAATAGCCAAATGGAGGAGGATATGGAAAAAATCAGCATGGTTATGGGATTATCAGAGTTAATATCCAGAAATGCTTATTCACATGGAAACAGAAGTAAAGAAAGCAAAACTGCATCCTTCTTATTTTTGGGAGTAGGGATTGAACCCCATACTTTTAAAACTGAGAGGATGATCTTTTATAGACAAAGCACTTTGTAGCTAGGAGGTCTAACAACCTGTATCCTCCCTGAGTGGGTACACTCAGCAATGGGTTTCAGAAAAAAGATGTTGGGAATGGACCAGAGCTGCTGTCTCACAAGATAAACTGACCTCCAGGGGTGGGCCCAGGGGGGTGCACTGGTGACTTTGCATCCCACTTTGATTTCTGAACCACCCAAACTTTAAAACCAACTGCCTGGCAGTGGTGGCAGTATTTCCAGTCAGTCAGTGCTGAAGGAGTCACTTTGACTTCATGGCTTATTATAATCTACCTGTTCCCTTTTAAACTCTTCATTCCACAGGTGTTAACAACCCTCTCTTCTTTTTAATGGTTTTGATGTTCTACCAATCAAGCTATCCTTTGTTCTGCAATTCTGCTGTGTATTAGCTGCTCCTGGTAATGAAGCTCCTATTTCACAGCCCTGCAGATTGCTTTTAATTCATTCCAATGAAGTTGTATTTGTTTTTGCTTCAATCATAAATGAAAGTTCCCTAATATATTAGTAAAGCTTCTAGTTTATTTTTAATTAGAGAAAAATATGTGTTGTTTTATATGGAATAATGCACCTCACCATCTGCACCTCTGTTTTCAAAATTCTAGATCTGCTCATGCTGACCATGGCATGAGAGAGAAGGGGAAAGGAAAAATATAGAATGGATAGAATCCGTTCTATCAGTGATGGACAGAGGAAGAAGTTGAAAGTTGTAGACAATACACTGATGTTGAGGAACTGGAAGTCACAGATGGCAGAGCAAGACAAATGAAGCAACTGGGCAGGGATGAAGGAGACCTGCTGGTGGTTGGAAAGAAATAATCTAGTGATGTAGAGAGTAACAATGTTTGGTGAAGACCAAATCAAAAGGGCAAAAATTACAGGATGTGCAAGGTCATGAGAAAATGTACAAATAAAGGATCCAATGCTTCAGCAGTTGTTGGCCCTGCTGGGCAAGTTTGGAAGGGTTAAATCAGGAAAGCCTCCTGAAAAGATGGTTTGTGAGACTGACTATTTGAGAGTGGGATACACAATGACTTGAATTAACTAGGAAGATCTGATTTATGACTGGACAGATTGATGGAGGTTTGGAGTAATTCAATTGTGGAGTTCTTTCAATTGTGGTATACTAAAATTCAGGGAGTAAGATACCAGATAGCACCTCATTAGAACAACATGTTTGATTAGTAAATCTACAGTCAGGGAATCTATGTAACAAAATGTGTATTAGCCAATGACTGGACTAACACATATAAGGTACATTTAATATGCATACTTTTTTGAAGGCTTTGGATCGATATACCTTTGGAGTTATTTTCTCTGTCAGTGAACCTGTTCACCCAGCAGACAATGAATAAAGGCATTCTGGTTATATCACTGGGCGCATCTACATGTTCACTAATGTGCCCTAATTACCGCACATTTAGTAGTTGGTTAGCCAAGTACTAATTTAATACTCAGTAGCTTGTACTACAATGCAGCAAACAGCGTTTTTGTGACACTTACTGCGCAGTAGCCTAATAACACTGCACAATAGTGTATTAGAATGGTTTTTGACCAGCACCCTACTGCACAATGTTATTAGTCTACTGCACAGTAAGCATCTCTTGTAGATGCACCCACGGTGTCTGTCTATTCAAACTGTGTTGTAGTAGAAGCTAGCAACCCCTTGGGAGTAAAAATAGCAGTCGGCAAGGTGCAGTGCTTGCAAAGAAAGCAGAAGCATTGGGAGTCAAAAATCAAAATGGAATTTTGTCCAAGAATAAGAAGCCAGTATTTACAAAGTGATTGTACTGAAATTATAATTAGCACTATACATGTCTTACTCTGTTCATTCTTTATGTATAATTATGCAATAAGGATTCTTATGAAAGTGTTTTTGAAACTGGTCACCTGACACCAGTTGTCTTTCCTGCCTGGTGTAGGGGGCTGGACTCAATGATCTTTCAAGGTCCCTTCCAGCCTTACAATTCATGAATCTATGAATTCATTAAAAAATAGAAAATGTGCTGATGTAGCAAATTCTGCCCACTAAATATTCAAATGTGAAATTTCTATTTATTTTAATTAATATATGTCTTGAAAACAGATGTTACCTATGGTATAACCAGAAAGATCAAGGCTTTTGAAAGTGTTGTTCACTTTTTGCATTTTCCATTTGACTTGTGGACATAAGGGAAGATTTTTTGGTGCGTTTCAGGCACAGCTTTGTAGGAGAAAAACCAGCTTGCATATTATGCCCAAGTTTGGAGGGACATATTCAGGTGGGGTGAAATACAGGCAAACTAATCAGTAAAATCATGATACCAGCTTATTTTCATTTCAACAGGAACCTTGCATTACATATTAAATGAAAACTTGGAAATCATTCAAAGAAAAATGTGCTTGGTATTTTGAAGGCAATTATCAATTTAACAGAACTAAAGGCCAGAGGAAAAGATTACAATTCAGAAGGCACTGCTCTTTTTTTTCTTATTCAGATATTCCCTGAGAAAAACATGAGAAAATGTAGATTTTAACCTTTTAGATATGTATTTCACATCGTTTCTCTCATTACGATGCATCACTATCATCTGAGAAAGCTGCTGTTGTTGACAAATCATAAGTCCTATCATGATTACTAAGGCATTATCATTGCTTTACCAACAAATCAGTTAGAGTCATTCCAGGAAAAAAACCCAAAAGATTTCAGGTAAATCCCATAGTTTTAAACTGACAGTGAATATTTTAATGAACAGAGATTCATAGATTCATAGATGTTAGGGTCAGAAGGGACCTCAATAGATCATCGAGTCCGACCCCCTACATAGGCAGGAAAGAGGGCTGGGGTCAGATGACCCTAGCTAGATGCCTATCTAACCTCCTCCTGAAGGTAGGGGAGAGCACCCCCTCCCTTGGGAGCCCATTCCAGACCTTGGCCACTCGAACTGTGAAGAAGTTCTTCCTAATGTCTAGTCTAAATCTGCTCTCTGCTAGCTTATGACCATTATTTCTTGAAACCCCCGGGGGCGCCTTGGTGAATAAATACTCACCAATTCCCTTCTGTGCCCCCGGGATGAACTTATAGGCAGCCACAAGGTCGCCTCTCAACCTTCTCTTGCGGAGGCTGAAAAGGTCCAGTTTCTCTAGTCTCTCCTCATAGGGCTTGGTCTGCAGGCCCTTAACCATATGAGTGGCCCTTCTCTGGACCCTCTCCAGGTTATCCACATCCCTCTTGAAGTGCGGAGCCCAAAATTGCACGCAATATTTCAACTGTGGTCTGACCAGCGCCTGATAGAGGGGAAGTATCACCTCTTTAGTTCTGTTCGTCATGCATCTACTGATGCACGATAAAGTGCTATTAGCTTTCCTGATGACTTCTTCACACTGACGACTCATGTTCATCTTGGAGTCCACTAGGACTCCAAGATCCCTTTCCAATTC
>NW_005842002.1:559697-563184 GCF_000455745.1 Alligator sinensis
AAGAGTATCGGTCCAAGGACCGAGCCCTGCGGGACCCCACTGCCCACACCCTTCCAGGTCGATACCGACCCATCCACTACGACTCTCTGGGTACGACTTTCTAGCCAATTCGCCACCCACCGGACCGTGCAGTCATCCAAGTCACAGCCTCTTAACTTGTTCACCAGTATGGTGTGGGATACTGTATCGAAGGCCTTCCTGAAGTCTAAGTAAACGACGTCTACCCCTACTCCTGCATCCAGGTGTTTTGTACCCTGGTCATAAAAAGAGACTACATTAGTCAGGCATGATCTACCCGCTACGAACCCATGCTGGTTTTCCCTCAGCATAATTTTTCCTGCCGGGCTCTCACAAATGTGAGCCTTGATAATTTTTTCAAAGACTTTGCCAAGGATGGAGGTGAGACTGAATGGCCTATAGTTGCCTGGGTCCTCCTTCCTCCCCTTCTTGAAAATGGGGACCACGTTGGCCCTTTTCCAGTCCTCTGGGACCTGGCCCATGCGCCATGAGTGTTCAAATATTCCCACCAGTGGCTGTGCAATGACGTCAGCCAGTGCCTTCAGTACCCTCAGATGGAGCTCATCCGGGCCTGCTGGCTTAAACGCATCCAGTTCCTCCAAGTGCCTCTGCACCATCTCAGGGTCTATGCTTGGTAGTCTGGTGCCCTGCTGCTGCCTCTCTACAATCTCTACAATTATATACAAGATGGTATTATAGACAGTATTATAGATTTTGCAAAAAATGTAAAGCTTTTCAAACATGATAAAGTTTAGTTAGATGTCATGCTTTATGATATATTCAACCATGTCATGATATGATGTATTCAACCATGTCACGCTTTATGATATATTTCAACCAGTAACTATATTAATCACGGCAAGTGTCTTTTTTGTTTAAATGGCACATCATATAAACAGTGCATAAATAACCCTATAATCTGAAAGTAACATGGCTATACATAAAAGAAGATTCTTATTCTGCTACTCCCAAATGCTTGTTCACAATATATTTTACAGAGATACAGAAGACATCACACAAGATATCAGCTGAAGATTGTGCTTCAGAATAAATGTGCAAGCTTTGGCTCCAATAGTGCCAATGATGCCTTCTGCTACAGTAAAACATTGTTCCAAAGCCAAAAAAGGGTCTATGTTTCTGCATAACTGTCACTCCAACACTCATGGAGTACTAAACTATAATCCATATTAGTTCAAAACAACAAATGGGAATTTTAAAAGAATAAACATTAATGCAAATATCATGGAATGAGGTTAGTTAATATTTCATTGTGAAATGGAGCTGCAAAACACTGTAGAAATTCAAATCTCATGCTACTTGCTCTTTATTGCAAAGTGCATCTACTCCACATAAACTTCTCAAACAGGTTATCTTATCAGTTTTATGCAGCACAATTGCCACAAATGGTTCAAATTCAATTTCCACCAAAAGTCTCAGACAAGCAAAACTTCTAAGCCAATAGCAAAAAGAAAACGTCTTTCTGCTACTAGAAAAGATAATTAAACCCATTACTAAAACACAATGGCAAGCCTAATTCTGGAGTCATACGCAAGTTGAGGTTTAGAAATAGTATTTTTCATTGTATTTTGATTTTAGCATAATTTCCTTACACACTGACATGTAAAAGCATAAAAGAGGAAAAGCCACCTATTTAGATGAGCTGAGCTTATCTATTAAACATGTCACCTGCCAAATATATGTGCAGAGTAGGCACAAGAAAAGATAAGTAACACAAATGCATTTTTCTCAAAAACCTTTCTAGGTAAGCTATTGCAAACATGAAACACCCTCTGGGCAACTTTTTGCATGAGAGTTTTCTCTTGTTATAGCTTGTCTATTCAATTCAAGCAAGCAATTCAACCTCTGAATCTTTTATCCACCTATGATTTTCCAAACAATTATAAACTTGTTTACAGAAAATACTTTGTTTCAGTTAAAAAGACTAAAATAATATCTTCTAGTCGTACCTTATCATTAATACAGATGTTGCCTTATTTTGTTATTTTGCTGTTGTAGAGTTTTACTTAATTTTGACAATTTTAACCTAGTCCAGCAATTTGGGTGGTGGATTATTCCACCTTTAACTTATTGTCGTTCTTTTCTACTTCAGTATGTTACCTCATTCCTCATTTTATTCATAACCTGACAGCATGTTAAAAACTCACTTCCCATAAACTTCAATAGTGGATCGGGACACTCAGAACCACACAAAAGTACTTAGCAACTTTAAAGAATGAGCTAGTAACAATAAAATAATCATACTTTTAAAGGCATTTATTGTGCTGGTGATAAATTCCTTTTTCCATTCACTCCAGCATCACAAGCATCTTTTAAAAATATCCACTAGCAGAACTTAAACATACTCAGCTTGAACTATGTCGCTCATCTGATTCTATTAACCTCAATATTTCTATTAGGTCCCATGTTTGTGGAACAAATTCTTCTCTTATTTACACTGACATAAATCAGGGCAATTTCCCCAATTTGCAAAAGAGTGACTAAGGTCATACTTAAGCTTTATAAATTTCATTAAATTAATATTTAAAATATCACTTTCTTTACACATAGATAGAAATTAGGATGGTCCATGAATAATACATTGGACTGCTATAGTGAGATTGGGTTTAACTCCCACTCTTACATAAATATTTTTCATGATTAGGGGAAAGTCTTAGGCTCAGTATGGCACCCTGATACCTAGTGGAATCTGTAGCAGTTAAGGACTTCAGTGCCCTGGACAATGCATGAAGAGAGTTTGTTTCCCATGGTGGAGAATAAGAAGTGCAGTGGCAAGGGATACAACCAAAGTCCTAACCCTCTCACAGACTTAAATGCCTAGCTCCAGGCTGCAGATAAGCAAAATACTACACTCAGGATTCACAACTATGAGCTCTCTCCTAGAGTTATGTGCTTGTCAGTAGAGCTGTGCAAAACTTCGGTCCTTGATTCGATTTGGCGGAGATTTGGCCCAATTCAGTGGCTGAATCTCTGAATCCAAATCAAATCAGAGGACCCTTTAATCTCTCCAAATTGAATCGGAACCCTCCACATTGATTCAGAGAGATTTCAGGAAGAATCAGTGATTCAGACACAGACACAGCTTTGAATGTTTTTTCTACATACCTCAAGGTAGCAGGTAGCTTGTGAACACTGTGATGCTGGGGTACATGGAGTGTCCCACAGAAGCATGGAGGGCTCCCCAGCGCGCTCAGCAGCAGACCTGGTAGTGGACCAGAAGTACTGCCAATCCATTTCCAGGTCTGCTGGAGAGCACGTTGCCCCCGCCCCCGTCCCCCCCACGTCTCCCCAGCTTGGTGACTGGTGCCTCCTGGGTCTGGAGAGGCACCCAGGGTCCCCCCACAGCTGATTGCCAAGCCAGGGAGGTGTGGGGCGGGACCCCCACAAACTCCCCAGTAGACTCAGAAATGGAACGGAAGTACTTCCAGTCCACTTTTGGGTTTGCTGCTGA
>NW_005842002.1:563194-584949 GCF_000455745.1 Alligator sinensis
GCATGCTCCTGTGGGATAATCCGTCTGCCCCAGCATCACAGTGTTCATGAGCCACGCCGGTACCTCAAGGTATGTAGAAAAAACTTTTAAAGCTGTGTCTATGTCCAAATTGTTAATTCTCCGAATCAGCATTGAATCTTCAGATTCAGCTAAATCAAATCTGGGACAGTGATCTGAATCAACTAATAGAATCATTGTCCCCAATTCAGGCCAAATCCGAATCGAATATGGCCCATTTTGCATACCCCTACTGGTCGGTCCTTTCTCACACAAAACAAAGGAGGTACTGCTGTCTTAATACTCATTATCCCAATGTTTAGAGCACTCATATGATAGATACATAATCAAATCTCTCCTCGATCTAATTTGGACCTGAGATTTAAATCCAGTTCATCCATCTCCAAAGAATACATCTAATTATTGAGTTATCAGAAAGTCTGGGGTAGAGTTGTTTTAATTCTCATGTTAAAGTTGTTTCACCATACACAAAATATTTAAGTATTCAGTGGATCAGTACCTAGAATTTGGGTCTCTTTAGTATACTAGTTCCCAGACTACAGTCACGCTCTGGCCATATGAACCTGCATGTAAGATATTCTGCTGGGACATAAGAGATCTGGGCTCCAAATCTGGAGGAAAATAAATCTGAAAGTGGGCCATTCAACATTACAAATGAGTTCTTTAATGCAAGAACACTGAACTGAAATATACCACCAGACTGTTTGAGCAACATCCAACATGAGCAATATACTCTGAACATTTACTGGATCAGTTCATGAAGGAAGGATAAATGCAGGGACATCCTAATTTGTGAATTCCTCCTTGGTTTAAGTCAGGACTGTCCAAATGGTAGTCCATGGGCTGCATATGGCCAGGCACATGCCCAGCCACCACTCCCCTCATGGCTCCACTTGTTGTGGTGTCTGTGCTGAGGTTTCTGATGCAGAGCAGCATAGTGAGGAAGCCCAATGAGTTTGCTACCTGTGTGGCAGCACCAGTGGAGGACTTGAGTGGTGGGGCTTGCACTGATTGCACAGCAGTGGTGTGTGGGGGCAGGGGAGCTGTATTTGCCTATGAGGTGCTTGCAAAAGGGGGTCTTGCATGGCTGGAGGTGAGGGCTTATGCTGCTTGTGGGGCAGTAACAGGAAGGAATATCCTTTGTAGTGGTCATGCTTGGAAGGGGAGAGGATGAGGGCTTGCCTACATGGTGTTAGCAACAGGGAGACTCATATAGCAGTGGAAGACTAAATGCAGCAAGAATCCCAGGGGCCTCATGAGTCCCCCACAGCATGGAGCCCACCTGATATGCAGGCCAGTCCCTGCAATCTGTGTGGCATGTGGCCCCCAACCACTCTGAAGTTGGACAGGCCTGGTTTAAGTGACAATCTACCCATTGTTATCAGGATGATTGTCTACATGGGCAACAGCAAAAAATGGGGTGCCTGGAAAATGGATGGAAACCTTGGTGCCTACAAAATGTAGACACTTTTATGTCCACCAAAAAGTGAACACGTGGTCTGAAGACTGATATTTTGTACTTACATGAATAAAATGGAGATAGGAAACTAATGGCTAGATCCAAATTGTTCTTGTAAGTTTTTCCACATCAGCAGTGCAACACCTAAACCATAGGCACTTTGTCCCAGTAGGTGATTCAAATTCTTGGATTTGATAGCTAGAACCCTATAGAGTCAATGGCAGGCATATCTCCCTGCCATTCAAAGGACTGCTGCCAAATTATAAGCCCCTTACATAAAAGAAACTACAGAAGTATTATTATTCCAGATGCATGTTAGTCAGAGTGAGATTAACACATGGTCATACCCTCTCATTATATTATAATGCAATTTTTTTTTGCTGTCCCCTTATGTAGGAGGCAGGAAGCACCCTGACAGCTGGAGTACCGTATCCAGTTCTGGGCGCCGCACTTCAGGAGGGATATGGACAGCAGAGAGGGTCCAAAGGAGGGCCACTCACATGATCAGGGGGCAGCAGGGCAGACCCTACGGGAGGAGAGGCTACGGGACCTGAACCTGTTCAGCCTCCACAAGAGAAGGCTGAGAGGGGATCTGGTGACCATCTATAACTTGCCAAGGGGGACCAGCAGGCAATGGGAGAGTCCTTGTTCCCCCAAGCACTACTGGGAGTAACAAAGAATAATGGTCATAAGTTGACTGAGAGTAGATTCAGGCTAGACATTAGGAGGCACTACTTCACAGTCAGGGTGGCTAGGATCTAGAACCAACTTCCAAGGGAAGTGGTGCTTGCTCCTACCCTGGGTGTCTTCAAAAGGAGGCTAGACAGTCACCTAGCCGGGGTCATTTGGCCCCAGCATTCTTTCCTGCCCATGGCAGGGGGTCGGATTTGATGATCTGCTCAGGTCCCTTCCAACCCTAACAGCTATGAAACTTATTTGTTTTGTTTCTAAGATCCAGATTTTTTCCTCAGTCTAATCTATGGCACCAGCTATCAAGCCTATAAGGGTGCAGTTATGTCTGCAAGCAAGTCCTGGATGAACATCATGCTAACATTTCTTTTTCACCCAATGTCAAATGAAATCTAGTTTTCTTTTATGGGCAGCACCATCATTTTTTTGAGTAGCTGAAAGCATTAAAAGCCAAGCAATAGTTGATTACATGCTTGGACTTCAATGTGACAACATCTGAATAATCTGAGTGAAAATGTAGATATAAGTAGTATTAGTTTTTTGACAGGCTATAGTATGAAGTATCTTTGGTGCTTCTTTTAAAAAAGACTTTTTGCATACATATAACTTCTGATTGCCTTATAAAATGAATAATGAGAGATAAAATGTTTACTTTTTATATACATATTTTCTGGAATGATTGAGTTTTAAATCCATTCAAAATCTTAGAAATTTTATGCAGTATCACAATATGAAAGTGCAAGAACAATAAAGTTTAAGAATGGAGGTGAATTAGGTAATGATTTCATATTTTAAGCTTTGATAATATTTGATAACTTAGTGCCACATACAGGCCAGGTACAGACATCATGCTTCTATTGGTATAAGAGATTGGAAACCAGTTTATGCCCATAACAGAATGGAAGTTTAGCACACATAGACTGGTTTTAAACTGGTGGAACCCAGTCTAAGGTTTGCTTTCCCTCTCCCAACTCCCTCAAAGGGTGAATGTGTGTTTTGTTTGCTAGTGATCTAAACTATGCCACTTACAGAAAACAACATAACTTAGATCTGTTCCACTTTGGGCTTTTTTGAATATCTGAACCTAGCCACAATAGATAGTTACATTACCTCTAATGTGTGCAGCATATAGTTACTGTGGTATAATTAAAAAAATAGACCAATACTTTTCTATAAAGAAATATGCTATTATTATCTTAGTGGGACATAACCTTGGCCTTTAACTTGAAATAACTTGGCAAGTTACCTTCCTGATAAACAATGAAATATAAATATCACAGTTGGGAGCAGTTCTTTCAATACTCACAGCAGGTTTCAACACTGTTGCTCAATTTTGGTTGGAAATAAAACTATTCCTTTTAAATGGGTATTTTTGGCTTCAAATAACAAAAGGGCAAGTGGACTGCAAAGTATAAAGAAATGTTATATCAAGTTAAAAGACAGAACAGTCCATAGGGCAACAAATAGCAAGTTAAGTTAGTTGCGAAAAACATAGATATTGAAGCTGATTCAAGCCATAATGAAATAGGGTGATCCAGGAACCTTAATTTCCACATCCAAAATATGAGTAACATGCATCCTTCCATTAAATGTGTATCTAAGTGCAAGTTCTATAAACACATATATCTAAACTCAGGGCTATACCAAGACTGATTCCAGTTGCATGATCTGTTTAGAGAATTTAGATTAGTAGTTTTGATTTTCCTTTAAAAAAATCTTAAATATTTGTTATACTGCAGAAACCTGAACAAATAAAATACCCCCCCCAAAAAAATCTGCATTAAATTTGGCAGATGAAGCAACCCAACATGGCTATTGTGCTCTCATGCTAAACACAATTATGTTCATGATATCACTAGTTTCATTACTTTCTGCAAAAATTCAATCAATTATTTGCTGTTGGCAATAACGTTCAAATGGACTAAGAAGTCACCACTGTGAAGAAACAAACTGAGCTACATTTCTCAATTTCTATAATTGGTCCCCATACTGTTGCCAAGGAATTACGAGGAAATAAACTGTTTCTCAGGGTCCTATAATAATAAACTCATACCATTTTAAGTCAGACTTTTGTACAGAATGTACCTATTATTTTCTTTAGTACTGAGATAAGAGATAACCAACAAAAACGTAGTGATGGGTCAACTTTCTAAGACTGAATCTATTTATTCTAGGGATATCTTATATTGGCCTGGAAGCTGTGCCTTCTGAGGTCACTGGCAGCCATCCCTACAACACAGATGCCAATGGTGCCAGTTTGAAGGAATCAAAATTGGAAAAAATTAATATTTTCTAGAGAAGCATAAATTCTGAGCTTATACTTTTCAAATTGCTCATTTCTTGGTTAATTATTGAACAGTTTAAAATGTGTTTAAGTTCTTCTCAATAATTTTTAGCAAAATATCAGAAGGATGTAGTTCACATTTTTGGAATGGATTGTGCATTCATTTGCTGCTATGTCTCTAGGCCTTTGGGAATACATGCCTTCATTAATTTCTGAAACTCTGCTGATAGCAATAAGGAAGACAGAAAATACGGTTTAGGGGATTCATCCTGGACCTAAGAGCTGAAAGTCTTTTCTAACATTGACGTAGGAAACTACATAATACAAAATGAAGATAATATAATTTTCACCTGACAAAGCTGTTATTAAGGTTTGTACTTTAACAAAAACAAAACTCTCTGCATCATATATTACTCAAGCAACAATGGACATCCACAAGAACAGAGACATTTTTAACTTGTAACCTTCCCTCAGTTTATATTCATGCACTAGAAGTCTCAAATAGAAACTTCGGAACCCTTGCAGTCAGCTACTCTCATCCAGACTTTATACTTCATTTTACGTAAAGTATAAGTGGCAACGATCAGAATGCCAGCTGGCCTGCCTGTCAGTACTATGTGCTGGTGATATACCAACGTTCCAGAAACCATAGCTTATGTATGTAACAAATCCATGCACTTTCAGAATTAAAAAATGTCCGGTTCTCTTGATGACTTTGTTGTACTATTTGTAGAACCTTCCCCTAAAAATCCTTTTTTTTTTAAATAACAACAGCTGTTTTTATTATATAAATATAAAATAAGTCAGAGTTGTAAAAAGACTGCATGTCCATGGATTTAAAAGCAAGCAGTGATGAAATCTCTAAAGACATGTAATTATATTAGAAAAATAGACTATGGTGTCCAAGCTCTTGGAAAAGTGATGGACAGTGTCATAAACATGCAGGAGTAACAGGTCAGTTCTACACAGGGCAACGCTGGCAGCTGAACTGCCTGTGTCAATTGTATATCCAGTTGCCAACTTTGGCAGCAGATATTTCTGCACCACACCACCTAAGTTACTCTACTGAATAAACATCTGAATAGTATGATCAACTCCAATGTGAATTGCAGAATAACCATATTTTATTAGCTCTGAATGTTTAGAGTGGTGGTTCTCAAACTTTTTAGGTTCAAGGCACCCTTTGGAAAATGCCTGCTCTTACTTTTCACTCATTTTTTTACTACAATAAATAATGCAACAATTATTCTGTTGCAAACAAGTTAGAAAGACCACAACAGATCAGAATGGTTTTAACACAATGGATTCCTATTTGAAATCTCTGAGTTTATCCTATGAATCATGCCTGCACATCTAACACTGCTAACACTGTGTAGCACCCTGCAGTACCCTCAAGGATCTCAAGGCTCTGTAAGGGTGCTCACTGGTTTAGAGCTTCTCAGAATAGTGCTCAAGCCACTAGGTCACAGGTTAGGAATGACCCTTTGCATCTTGCATTTACTAGGCAATGGATAACATGGGTGAAGAAGCATAAGAAAGTGTTTCTACCAACAGGAGAAAGTGTTAAGCTAAATTGCAGGACCTTCTTCCATTCAGAACAGCATTCATATTAATGATACACCCTGGCCGCATCTATACAAGACACTGACTGTGCAGACATTAATTGTATAAACAAGTACTAAATGACTGCGCGGTAACCCAAGTTACTATGCAGTAGCACCACTGAACAACTTATTTGTGATGCTATTGCACAGTGGCCTGAGACTACTGCATAGTAGTGCCACATCATGGTTTCTGCCACACGATGTTACTGGGCAGTAGACTCGGGCTACTGCACAGTCAGTGCCTCATGTAGATGTCGCCCCATGGATTCATTTCTTATTCTGGCCCTACAAACATCCCTCTCAACTGTCCAAGTGATCCAGCTTCAAGGGGATCAGTCTAGATAATGAGTAACTGTTACCTGATGGTTGAAGCATTGGGCTAAGAAGCAGAAAATGGAGGTTCAAGTTCCTTTTGGATGATCCTTAACACATTAGGCTATTGGTTTGAAACACAAGAGAGTCTTCCTCCTAGGTCTCCCATTTCCAGTGTGAATGGCCTAATTTCTAGGCTACAGAGCTAAAAGGGGGGAGGGTCTTCTTTCTCCAGTCAAACACCCATTTGTTGTGAGCTTTTGCCCAAGTACAATTTTAAGAATTATCTGGCCTTACGCAAGTACCTGAGTGACTGCATGCCACTGTATGGATGCACAGCCTAAATACTGTCTACTAAATACGTACAGTGGGTATATAGTTGTTGTTGTTGTCATTAGGGGCTGGAAGGAACCTTACAGATCATCGGGTCCAGCCCTGCTGCACTTGGGCAGGAAAGACTGCAGGGATCAGATGACCCCAGCAAGATGGGCATCAAGATGTTCTTTGATAGATTGCCAGGATGGATGACTGTACCACCTCTGTGGGGAGCCTGTTCCAAAACCTCGAGACTTGGCTTATAAAGAAGTTTTTCCTTATGTCTAGTCTGAAGTGATCTTCAATCAGTTTGTGTCCATTATTTCTTGTCCTCCCCTGGAGAGCCTTAGTGAATAGATGCTCCCTCAAGGCCTGATGTACACCCCTGATATACTTGTAGGCTGCCACCAAGTCCCCCAACTCTTCTCTTCTCCAGGCTGAACAATCTCAAGTCCTTCAGCCTCTCCTCATACGTTTTGGTCACTAGGCCTCTAATCATGCATGTGCCCCTCCTTTGAACTCTTTGAAGTTCTCCACATCCTTCTTGAAGTGCAGCACCCAGAACTGGATGCAGTAGTTCAGTTGCAGTCTCACCAGGGACGAGTAGAGCGGGAGGATGATATCCTTTGTCTTGCTCAAGCTGCCTTGATGGATGCATGCCAATGTTTGGTTAGCTCTGCCAGCTACGGCATTGCATTGATAGCTTGTATTCATTTTGTTGTCAGTCATGACACCCAGGTCTCATTCAGTTGTGGTGCTGGCAAGCACAGCACTGCCAAGCCTGTAAGTGTGTTGTGGACTATTTCTCCCCAGATGGAGTGCCTTACATTTCTCTGTATTAAATGACATCAGGTTGAAGTCTGCCTTCTTCACGAGCCTTTTCAGGTCAGCCTGTATTGCCAGCCTGTCTTCGAGCGTGACCGTGCTCCCCCATAGTTTGGTGTCATCATCAAACTTTGCCAGGTTGTTTATAATACCTGAATCCAAATCGTTGATGAACATGTTGAAGAGCACTGGTCTAAGTACTGAACCCTAAGGTGGGCTGCACCAGTGGCAGCACCCTCAACACCAGGACCAGGGCTGTCACCTCCATCCTGTTCTGCAGCCTGTGCCATCCAGCTCTCTTAAGGGGGCCCCACACAGGCTTATTTGCCCCAGGCGCTGCACCACCCTAGGGTCAACCCTGGCTGGAGGCAATCTGGACATGCAATCATCCATATACCTGAGGAGGCCTAGGTGAGGGCTGCAAAGGGCAGGCCAGGCTGGGTTGAGGACTCCCTTGCAGCAGGGGGCCCTGGGCCTTGGGCCCTGAGCCAAGCCAAGCCATGGTGCCCAGCAGCCTTGCAGGAGCTCTGAGACAGGCTGTGCTGTGGGGTGGGAGCTCCCACACATGTTCAGCAGAAGACCCAGAAGTGGACCAGAAGTACTTTCGGTCCACTTTTGCATCTGCCAGGGAGCGCAAGGGGGGCCCGCCTGCACTCATGGCTCAGCAATCAACCATGGGGGGACCCCAGGTTTCCCCCCCGCCAACCCAGGAGGCACTAGTTTCTGAGTTGGGGTGGCATGGCCCCCCTCCCCCCCGTGCTCCCCAGTGGACCCAGAAGTGGATTGAATGCAAGAGGGAGCCCCCCGTGCTTCTGTGGGACACTCCAAGAAGCCCAGCATCTCAGCATTCACAAGCCCCCTCCTACCTAGAGGTACGTAGAATAATTATTTAAAGCTGTCTCTATGTCCGAATCTCTGAATCTTTCCGAAACTCTCTGAATTGATTCAGAGGATTCCAATTCGATTCAGAGAAATTAAAGGGTCCTCTGATTTGATTCAGATTAAGAGATTTGGCCACCAAACTGGGCCAAATCTTTGCTAAATTGAATCACAAACTGAAGCTTTGCACAGCCCATGGAGACCATGCTATTGCTTACTCTGTCTATGCCCCAGCATTGATCGTAAGCCCAGCACAGTCTGGGAAAGCTATGTACCACCCAAGGACTTCCCTACCCATGGAAAACTCACAAGTGTATCTGAAAATCATGCTTAAGGCTGTTTTGTATTACTGCATTCTTTTTATCATTGGCTCATAGTTTCATAGTTTCAGGGTCGGAAGGGACCTAATAGATCTTCTAGCCTGACCCCCCGCCAGGGCGGGAGAACAACCCAAAAAAAAAAAAAAACCAACCAAACAAACAAACAAACAAACAAACAAACAAAACCACTCACCCTAAAAACAAAAACGGGACTCAAATGAGTCCAGCCAGGTAAGTATCCAGCCTCTTCTTGAAGATCCCCAGGGTAGGGGCCAGCACCACCTCCCTTGGAAGTTGGTTCCAGCTCCTAGCCGCCCTGACTGTGAAGTAGTTTTTTCGGATGTCCAATCTGTACCTCCTCTCCATCAACTTGTGCCCATTATTCCTTGTTATGCCAGCAGGGGCTAGGGGAAACAGCGTCTCCCCCAAACCCTTCTGGTTCCCCCTAGTGAGTTTATAGACGGTCACCAGGTCCCCCCTCAGCCTTCTCTTGTGGAGGCTGAATAGGTTCAAGTCCCGCAGAGGGAAACAGATTATTTGTTTTATTTATAAACTTTTATCAATTCTCAAAAAAGTTTAATGTGCAGCTATATGCAAGAAGTGGATGTCACAGTTCTTACTTAATCATAAAAAAGATCAACACAACCAAAATGATGAGCTTATTTGCCATATCAAGCAAAATGCTATTATTAATTACTATTACAATTACCTACTCAGGTAATTCAGATACTCTTTTAAAAATGTAGTAATGTACAAGGCCAGAACTTATTCCTGATAGAGGTTTTTACTGAAGGCCCAATCCTGAAAACTTTTATTCAGTTATTTTGTAGCCAGAAGTAACACCTCTTCATTACATATTTCAAACCTTATTTAAAATATATGTGAGGTTAATAAGAAACAAATAATGAAGATTGTTTTAAAACTTTCTATAGTCTAGAAAGGTATCCCACAGGCTCTCTTTTAGCTAAAGTGAAGCTCAGCTTTGCCAGTTGCTCTAGTAAGAGTTTCCACTTTACAAATATAGTGGAGGCATAGGATTTTTTTATGAAAGTGTGAAGCTAAACCTGTCTATTGAGATTGCCATTCAATACTGCAGCCTTCATATGCACGTCATATTGATAGGCTATTACCTGTCAGAACTCACTACAAAAATGAAGCAAAATACCTAATGCCAAGCTGATCTATTCAGTGCTATTCTACAGGTTTTTGTAATAAAATCAAACTTCTGCAAATTTTCTACAACTGTTACCATAGAAACCTATTAAGCAGGTTCATTCTTCTTCTTCTAGAAGGAATACCTTACCCGTTTATGAAGAAAGGTGATTTAAAATACTTCAGAAACAATTGTTTTGGGGTTTTTTTGTAAAATGCAGTAAGGAGAGAGGTAACTTTCCAAATTTTCTCTTTTAGTTGAACATCCTCAGAAAAAATCACTTGCCACTTCATGAATTCTACATAAAATACACAGCCAAGGAAAAGCAGAATCACTAGGTGGTAGTAATCAGGATAAAACTGCCAGGTTTACATAGGTTTTGGAAAATATTCACAATTAACTACTAAACCACAAAATATGCATTTAAAAATGTAAACATAAAAGAGAAAAACTGATATGCAGATTAAAGGGAAAATCAGGAATATTGCCCCTATACTCTCTCTGTGACAAAAAAGTTTTCAGTTGTTTCTAAAGGATTTTAACATCAGCTTGTTAGGTGCAGTATATAAAATGTAATAAGGATCACATTATATAAGAATGAATGGAACAGAATGGAAGTGTTACAGTTGTGTATTCCATTTTGAATTTTACCCGGTACTTGAAATATCAAATAAGTTCACCAAGAATGTAAATAATAAAATAAGCAAACAATTTCACAAAGCCCAAAATGTAAAGTATTCTTGAACACATTTTGTTCTGTTGTTTGTGCTATTTGTTTGATTTATACAGTGCATCACTTTATTAAAAAGGAGGTTAATCTGGAAAAAAGAAATGCTGCTGCTTTTTCCATTTCTCAGTTGCCTTATTCTTGGTCTGAAGCTTTTGTATCTCTGGGTTACTTATATGTCTTTAACACAAGCATCTCATCTCAACCAGTTTTCTGCTGCTGACGTGTTACTTTGTGTTCATCATGTCAGTCACAGCAAAAGCAGCAGAGACTTCAGTTACTGCTTCTATTTTGATAAGGTAGGAAAGAAGCAATCTGGGGAGAACTGCAAATTGGACAGCCACATGAAATAGGCAATCACCCAGTATAATGGCTAAAAGTGAGAATTCCTTGTAATAAGTTTTTACAGTAAGACAAAGAGTCATTTTAATATTGAGGGTTGTTGCTTGTAGCTGTATTGTCTAAGGACACAGGCAGGCAAGGTTCTTTCGGTAGAGCTGATATCTTTCATTAGACCAACTAAATAGTTGGGAAAAAATGTTCTTTGCAAGCTGTCAAGCTCACACACCCTTCTTCAGGCATAAATAGATAGGCATCACATGAAAGCTTGCAAAGAACAATTTTTTCCATAAAAGATAATACTAATAATAATAAAAGATATCACATCTACCCAAAGAACCCTGTCTATCATTTTAATATTGATGCTTGGGTAGTTTGGGACTGGCAATTCCTGATATTTAAATTAATATGCCAGTCTGTTTTTAATTCCTCTCTGTATATAACATTGTGAATATTCTGATTAAATATCTTATCTTTTGTGGTTGACTGCTAAAGATTGAGTATAATGTTCCTATCCCCTTCAAATATTTTTCTCTTGAAATTTAATTCTTGACATTCTCTTGCCAATATGATTCTCTTGCCATCTTCATACAGAATGTGATTTTAAATGCAAACTCAGTTGAATATGCAAAGTAAAAATGACAGCCAGGAAATGCAAAAGTTAAGGTTCCAGAAGCACAGTTAGCTCATATCCTGAATATTTTAGGGATATGCTTTACACTCTACCCACTAGTATTTTCAGCTACATACGCAACTAGAAAAACAGGAATAGAAAATGCAATATGATGAATGAAAAATAACTTCTAGAACCTTAATTTTTTTTCTATTCCATCATTTTATAATTTTTACCTTGTAACTGCATGAACACACTTTCTTCATGTAATATCCCTGAGTTTTCTAAGAGAAAAAAGGGGGAAAACAATTTTAGATTGTTTTGTATATGTGAATTGAATGAGGAAATATAATTATGTAATGCAACGGCCACAGAACAATAGTCCTTATCCATACTGATGACCTCCCATTGACAGGTGATGTAGAGACTTCCTCCCTGACAAACAACTTTGGTAGCAACTGCTTAAAGAAAGAGGACATCTACTGAAAAAAAACAGAAGATACGTGTGACTGCAAAGCAAAAATTCAAAACCACCTGGGTAGCCACAATTAATTCAGGAAATTAGCTCAGAGCAAAGGATGGAAGGAAACAGTCCTAAGCAGATCTACTAGCAAATGTCAATCAGTCTACTATAGTGAATGTGGCTGTAGGGGACATGACTAGGAGCAATGACCTCAAGCTGCAGCAGAAGAAATATAGGTTGGAGATAAGGAAGAACTTTCTTACTACAAGGGTGGCCATACATTGGGACAGGCTCCCCAGAGAATCTGTGGAATCTCTAACCCTAGAAATTTTCAAGAGCAGATACAACAGAATTTGATTGGGATAGTTTAAGTCAGGGATCATCCTACCTTGAGGAAAGGGCTGGGTTAGATGACCTCATGAGGTCCCTTCCAGCCCTACTTCCTAATACCCAAACAAGAATTGAGCTTCTTGAGAATCCAGATATAGTTGTAGAGTAACTTAACTGCCTCTGCTCCCTATCATTTTTTTTCTGTTATGCAAAGAAGAAATAGCCTGAATTATGCCCTACCATGAAACTGTTAGCATGAAGGGACGCAAAGATAACCTGAAAGTTCAGTAGCATAGTAATTCTTAGGTCAATAGCATTTCACAAGATCATGCATAGGTAGCAGGTTAAATTTCAGTGAAACCAATTGTTTGGGGGACAAACATTACACATAAACAGGTTTAAGTAATCAGAAAGTTGTTTAAACCTGTAACAGAACAGATGTTCAGTGCACATAAACTGGTTTGAAAATGACTGAAACCAGTTTGAGATAAACCTGGTTGAATGTAGTATCAGACCTAACTGATTTGGGTCAAACCGGTTTATGCAAAGCCTGTCCCAGACCCCTTCATGGTTTAAGTTGTCCCCCAGAATACGAGATGCTTTGCAATACTGGGTGGGGCTCTGCTCTCTACTCCAGCTCAGCAGAGCTGGCCCCACCCCTCTGCTCTCTGGCTGGAGCTTGGCAGAGACTGCAGGTAGAGCAGTGACTGCTTGGCTTCCTCCTGCTCCCCTTCCTCCCCTCACCACTCCCTGCTCAAACAGGGATTCCCCACTTCCCTCTGCCTTATACAGACACCTCTTGGCATTAGCTAGCACACATGCTGGCTATGGTCCATGCTGTGGGAGACAGGACAAAGGCAGACAGGACAGTGTCATCTTAGGGCTTTTTGGAGCTAATCAACAGGTAGCTAGTAATATTCCTTCCTTGGGAAAAGTTGTTCCTCCATTCCTTCCTTGGGAAAAGTTGTTTAAGAAGAGCTTGAACTCATGAGAGATCTTTT
This sequence comes from Alligator sinensis, assembly GCF_000455745.1. Taxonomy (NCBI): domain Eukaryota; kingdom Metazoa; phylum Chordata; order Crocodylia; family Alligatoridae; genus Alligator; species Alligator sinensis. The sequence goes on from NW_005842002.1 coordinate 576,527, forward strand.
TGTTTTGCTGATGTGCTGATAAATGCTCCCTGTGTAACTCACTGCTATGTAACTAAATGGTGTGTAAATCCCTGCTGGCTCCCTCGCTGACCAGCAAGGGGGGGACCCCTCCCTAATCAGAGCATCCTGCCAGGGCCTGGCCACACCCCTGTCAGTTCAGCACTATGGAAGAGAAGGGAGGGCAGCTCTAGCACCCTGCCCCCCAGCTTCTAGCCTGAGCCACTGCAGGCATGTGCCTACATTTATTCAGTACAGAGGGGATGTCTGCACAGTTACAAACTGATTCAGCCTAGGCAGGTTAGACTAACCCGCAAAGTTTGAATCAATTCAGGTTCAGGCTTTTTTAATGTCTGTTGTAGCCTTTGTGTTTAAATCAATCAGTATGGCTAGGCTTGGGTCTAATATAGTAGTACTAAAACTCCTGAATTCAGCAATATATGTCAGTTTTCCACTGGCAGAAAGCTTCCTGGTGTTGTAACTACCCTACTTAGAGAAAACTATAATGGGATAATTACCTATTACATTACATTACCCATAATGTCACCAGGAAAGGAAAGGTCTTTACTATACAAAGCCCCTTTTCTTCTCCAGCATGCAGTGTAATCTAAAAATAAATGTGGACATTATAGAAAAAGAACAACAAAAAAATTAAAACTAAGAATGGTCTTTCATATACCTTGACACACAAATTAAAAAAAAAATAAAACTGCTTGCCATGCTCAGGTATCACATCTTTGCAAGATCAAGGGCTTTTGAACAAATGTAGTGAGCTTAATATTACCAAATAAAGCAACATTAAATGCATAGTCAAGAAAAAAATCCAAAATTAAAAATGTGAATTTCAAAAATGTAATAATCAATATTCAGACTTATGACCCTGATATTTGCCACGTTTCCCTTGATACACATGAGTAGTTCCTTTGACTTCAGTGGAAATACTCATTTAATTTAACTCTAAGCTCATGCTTACTATTTGGCTGAATTTGTAATTTTCATATTGACATGCATTCAACTGGGAAAGAGAAAGGGAAACAGAATGTGTTCTTAAAACAGCGCAAATTTTCAGTACCCAACTCTACCAATAAACTGCTTGAAAGCATTTTACTGATGAAGAATTATGTAAAGAAATGATTGAATGTTTAATCATAAATAGCAAAAATAATATTTAGAAAGTTATCTCTTGTACTATAATTATGAGTATATCCCATTTCTTCCTCCATGGCTAGTGGAGCTGGAACAGTTTTGCTTTGGGAAGTAGCAGCAGTATTTGCAAGGGGCACTGTCAAGGTGTATGCACAGGAATGTTTAGGATATAGAAACAAAAAGGGGAAAGAATCAGATTTGTCCATGGAAAGTCAATACTACAGTATTGACTTATAATGGCACTTTTTATATACAACCTGTAAAGGAAACAACAGATAAGAACTAAATACTTTCTCTCATTTATCAAAGTACGTGCCAAATTCTGATCCATATTATTCTACTCAAAGAAGTAGCACTAAAAATGCTATTACTATATGAGGATATACTTAGAAAATTGAAAATAAATTAAACTGCTATACACAGTGATCACTCTATAGAATAGTCAAAATATAACTTGTTGTAATAGTTATATAGAAAAAGTAATTAGTAGACCTGTACGAATAGGGAAGTATTCGATTTGGATTCAGTAGATTCAGAGGACAGTGATTCAATTTGGTGATACAAAGCACTGTCCCCATTCGATTTGGCTGAATCAGAATCAGAAATTCGGCACTGACTTGGCGTTGATCTGGAGATTCAGAGCTGGGGCAGCTGCAGCAGTCACCCAGAGCCCAGCAGTGCTCAGCCCCAGTGGCCCCAGCTCCCAGACAGTGCACAGTGCCCTGCCAAGCCACACTGCACCCACGCCATGGGGTAGCTACCATGTGGGTGCCAAGTGGGGAGGTGATCCCCGCTGCCCCCCACTGTACAGGGGGGCTCTATCACTAGCCCTCAGAGACCCTGATCCCTCAGAGTGCTGGGCTTTTTTTTTTTTTTTTTTAAGTGCCAGGAGGCTGGGGGCCAAGTGGGTGATGGGGCTGGGCAGGGCAGCCATGGGAGCTTCTCCCATGGCTCCCCCTACCTGGGGAGAGGCAGGCACAGCCAGGCGACTGCAGGTTCTCTCCTGGCTCCCCCCGCTGTGCCTGCCTCTCCCCGGGCAATCTGAATCTCCAGATCTCTTCATATCGATTTGGAGGCTTTGGATTTGATTCAGACCTTTTAATGGGTCTACTGATTCAATTTGGATTTGGAGATTTGGCCGCCAAATTGGGCCTAATCTCCTCCAAATCGAATCGGCAACCAAAGCTTCGTACAGCCCTAGTAATTAGCCTAAAAATGTGGGAGTCCTAAAAGAGTGGGGTATAGACACAAATAAGGGAAAAGGGATGTTCAAACACATGCATATGTTAATAAAGGATGCTTACGTAACAATAAGGAAAACTTGCCAGCCCAGCACTAAACGTGCAGAAGCAGCTCTCAAAGTGACTGACTGTCAGTATCACCCAACCTTGTTCTTGAAAGAGACATACTAAATAATGGGAATGTGGATTGTTCTCCATGGCTTTTCTATCCTTTGTGTGATCACAGTTGAACTGTTTAGCTTCTACTTATTAATAAAGGTGTGTAAAGAGCACTTTCTTTACTTGTGTGACTCAACCAGCTCAGTCTATTGATAATACTGTAGCACCTAATTTAGAGAGAGAACTGTAGCAGAATATTGTTTCTTATATTATAGTTACCCAATTGATATGAATAATATACATTATTAATTAGTATGCAGTAGAAAAAATGTCTTTGGGATTTTCTAAATTAAAGGGGATGAGGATTAGAGGAGATGGGCTAAGAGTACAATTAAAGTTGTTCATTTTTAAAAAGTTAATTTTGAAAAGATTGAGGGAACTGGTAAAAAAAATAGCATGGACTATATTTTACAACAGATGAGTCCAAGAGACAAAGCAACTTAGTTTTCAAATGTTTTTATTCACTCCAGTGGGAAAAAAATGCAGCCATTTAGAAATAATTACAAAAGAAACATAAATGGCTATTTTGAAAAAAAATTAAGATAATAAAGTAAATATAGGGGAAAAACAGTATATATAAAAGACAAAAATTAAAAGCAATAAGGGGAGAACGTTTTCAAAATATATAGGAAGAAAATCCAAATGGCAGACAACACTAAATGGAAAATAGTACTGCACTGGCAAGAATAATTAAGTAGTGTATAAGTAGCGCTGTAGTGATCCTGTAGTCATGATGACCCAGGAAATATGTGAGGCAAGAATTTTTGTGGATGATATGTTTTATTGGACAAACTGCATACTTAGGATAGCTTAGACAAGCTTTTGACTGCAGCTCAGAGCCCTGAAGAAGTCACTGTATTCTAAAGCTTGTCTGAGTCTATCCCAATCATACAGTTGCTTCAATACAAAATAGCCACCCACAAAAATCCTTGCCTCACAAAATCATGTATAAGCATATCAAGGGAAGGAAGGTGATGAAAGGAAAAACACTGTAGGAGATTTGAAGATGAAAAAGGCAGAGGCTGAGGGCGTAGAAGAGATGCTAAATAAATATGTTGCAAGTGAATTTATGATTGGAGAAACAACTGGAAAACAGGCTGTTTTATGATTGGAGAAACCACTGAATGTCAAACTGTTGATGAAAGGAAGCCTGTACCAGAAGGATATCTTCCAGATTTGGACTGAAAGTAGACTCAAGTGCTATATATGGAAAATTAACATCTTTGAGATCTATATTCACTAAAATTAGTATTGCATTTTTATAGCTAACCATTTGCCCAAGCCATGGAGGGCTACAGTGATAGTAAGGTCTGAATGGGCATCAGAAATCATCTGACCACCCCTTACCCCCATGGTTGACTTTGGGAAAGTGACATCAGCTGTTGCCAAGGCAGCAACAACTGATGAGGCAAACCTGTCAGTGAGCTCTCCTGTTCACTAACCAGCTCACCTGGGATGGAAGGAGCTAAGGAGCATGCCTTTATGGCAACTTTGTCATGCTCCAGCCAGGGGGCTACACCGATGTTCTTTTTTAAGCACTCAACAAAATAATGTGTTGTCAGCACTGTGACACCCTGGGATATCAAGTTTCAAGCTCCCATTCTGATTGATTTAGCATGTAAACTTGAGCCTATATCTCCTACATTTCAGATGCATGCCCAAACCACAAATAATAACCTCCTTTTAGCTACAATGGCAGTGGTGCACTGGTCCCTTTCTCTTCTCTCAAAAATTCTTGACAAGTTCAAATTTCACACCATCTGGTCAATAGCTAATAAGAAATGATTTAAGTGACGTCTTGGAGATCTACCATCCAATATAATTTGTATTGCATTTTTACAGCAAACCATCTGCATCTTGTACTTTGGCAGAAACATGCAATACATTACAGGAAGGGCTATGAGTTTCTGTAGTGCACATGAAATCACTGCAAATAACATTTGCCTATTTTTTCAAGGAGGTGCAGTAGCTCTGAACCCCACAACAGCAGACAAGCAAATAATTTTCTTGGCCTTTGCTTAATCAATAACAGCTAAAATGGTAGATTCAGTAGACAGCAGTAAGACAATCTTTTTCTGTATCTTAATGTGCTGCCTTTCCAGTTCATTCAATAGTGATGTAGCAAAAATAAAGGAAAACTGAACAAATAAGCTGCATATGGTATATTTCCACAAGACACCAAACTCAACCAAGTTTTCTCAAAAATGCATTCGTGGCAGTATTCCTCCCAGCCCCAGGCTACAGCTTTCCTATTCTTAAAATGCTTAGCTCAGTGAGCAAAGATAAAATTATCACATCAGACTGGACTCCTTTTGAGTAAAAAATTGACTAAAACTTGAAACAATTCTCAGATTTTTGAGCAAACTACACCCAAAAAAATTCTTAAAGCAGTGTATTTCAAATAAAAGAAAACAATGTGACTATAAATTTTGAGTCCTGCCCTCTCTCTTTCAGGTCTCTCAGACCCTTTCTTTTAATTGCCCAAAATACATTATATATTATCTACATTTATTTTGATTCTATTTCAGATTTCTAAATTCCATTGTTACTTTAAGGTTATTAATACCCTGATCTGATGTTGTGAGACCAACTGTAGACACTGGAACACAAGCATACTGATACTGAAATGTTTTTTGAATCATAATATTAGATCAGAATCCAAACTTTTTATTTAAATGAAAGCAAGTGCTTTTAACGCTTAATGGGGGGGAGAGGAGGGCAGAAAATGGCTTGAAAATAGGAATGTTAAAGACTCAAAAAACAGAAAACAAAAAAAACCTAACATGAGTTTTTAAAATCTCATGGTTTTGATGGCCTGAATCACGAGTTTGAACATTTATGTGATTATTTATTGTTATTTTTTAACTGAAAACCACTTACTTTTACCTTCCCCTGGTCACCTCCACACTTTCTGTTTCATTTTCCCTTGGTTTCCTGTCATTTTCTCCCCTCTCAGAAACTGGCTTGAACATGAGGGATAAAGGCTACCTCATCCAACCCATTTCATAAGCCTGACGATCAAGATGCATTATGAGAAGTGAGAGATTTGAGTGTGGGTCCCCTTCAGTCTGAAAAGAGCTTAGAACTCAAATCTCCCACTTCCTGGGCCAGTGCCCTAATTGCTTGGCTACTGTGGAAAAAAGGAAGAACAAGGGCACAAACACCATCACCAGCCAAGCATGCTCATGGGATACTATGTTTGGCACTGAATTTAATGCTGTTGTATAAGTTAGCCACCTCTCCTCTAGGTACTCTGGATCTAGAGATGGCAGAAGAATCTAATATGCAGACATTTAAGCGCTGAGGAGTGGAAGTTCAAACACATTCCTAACATTTGTTTTATCTTACTTTAGGAGCCTCTCTGATATCTAGATCTTCTGGATCACCTTTTGAAGGTGGCTACATCTCTCCATTGAGTCTTTATAGATCCAAAGTGCTTAAACCTGTCAATTTGGATCACCCTAGGAGAAAACACCTAATTTTTTGGCACTGCAATATCTAAGTGGAGGTATACATAAGAAAAATGTGGATCTGGTCCTAACAGGAAAACCAGTCATGCAAAGGGAACAGAAGAGGTATAAAAGAAAAAGGTTATATAAACAGTTGAGATGGTTGGAGAAAACTGGGAATAAATTCACACTCTTCTCCTCTAATTTCAAATGAGATGGGAACTATCATGAGAGCAATATATATAAGCCATTTAAAGGCTTATTTTGTGCTAAAGTGTAATTTTGACCACTAATTGAAGGAACTGTATTTATGCACTCTAGAGAAAGCTGAAATGATGTTAACTTCAACAATTATACTTTGGATGGCACAGGAGAAAACTAATACAAAGGGCAACAAAGGTTGAAAGAAATATATGCAAATGAAGAAAATGAGGGACCAATATTTCAAGTGCTGTTCTGGTTCTCAGGAAAGATGGTTTCATTTTCCTACCTGGCCAAAAACTTCTTATAAGTCACTTGGGGCAAGATCCACAAGGGAATTTGGTTGGTCCAAGTGATTTTGCGTGCCTAATAAGAGCATGAGCCTCAAAACCCTTCCTAAAAGTATGGGCATAAGTTTTCAACAGGAAAGTGCTTTAGGAAACTGAAGTTCTTGTTGTGTACATGCCCAGAAGCATTTCCTTCTTGACTGCTAAGCAACTCATCCTCTATCTCATATCATAATGAACAAACCATCGGTATGTACTTGCCCAGTTTTCTCCCCTGAGGAGCTTGATTTTATAGGCATGCTCAGCACACATTTAACATAATGTACAGAATGAGACTGCACAAAAAAGTGTTGGTCACCACTTTCAATTAAACAAAACAAAATTAAAATTGACATAGAAGTCACTCCCTCTTATATGTATTAGCCTAGTGATTGGCTCTTTCATGTAGTATGGTAACACTAAGCTTCCTATTTCCCCTTTTGCCTGAGGAGATTAACATCCATATCACCCACCTTCTTACCTATCAATTTATTTTATGGGGGTTCTTCTGTGACGCAAGAGAAAGTGTAGGCACCCTCAAACCCTCCTGTTGAATCTGGCCAAATTTGCATAGAATAATTAAGATGCACTGTGTCTCAGATCTGTTTTGAAGTATAAGGCTAGGGACAGACATTACACATAAACTGGTTTAAGTGATCAGAAACTGGTTTAAACCAGTAACGGAACAGATGTTCAGTTCACATAAGCCAGTTTGAATATGGCCCCTCTCCTCTCCTCTCCTCCCTAGCTGCAGCTTTGACAGTCTCTGCAGGCGTCTACCTGGCTTCTGCTCCCCACCCCCGCTAAGCAGGCATTCTCCCATTCCTCACACACACCTCAGCATTAGCTAGCAGACCAGATGCTGGCTACCTGTGAGCTGTGGCACATGGGACAAAGGCAGAATCAACAGATAGCTGGTTATGTCCCTCTGTTGTTTTCTTAATGGGCTGATAAACACTGAGTTAGGGGTGATAAACATTCCCTGCTGGGCTGCTCAGGAGGAGGAGAACCCCTCCCTAATCATAGCATCCTGCTGGGGCTTGGCCATGCCCCTACCCCCTGCTCAGCTCTGTAGAAGGGAAGGGAAGGCTGTTTTAGTGCCCCCAGCTTCTAGCCTGAGCCTCTGCAGACATATGCCTGCATTTTTTCAGTCCAGAGGGGATGTCTATATGGTTACAAACTGGTTCAGCCTAGGCAGATTAGACTAACCTGCAAAGATTGAATCACTTCATGCTCAGGCTTTTTGAATGCCTGTCCCTAGCCTAAGAGTACAAAAGCAAGTATAACTCTCTAACACAGTAGTAAGGGGCATACATATAGAAGGGGCCCGAGGTTCTGATCCCTTCTTCAACAGCTCTTCATAGATTTTATCTAATATTATATATTTTGTATTTTACCTTCCTCCAGCCAAGGGTTAGGTGCCTAAAATGTTCTTCAAACTGGTCGGATTTAACACAGACCAATATCATCAAGGTTTATTTTCAGCTAGCTTAGGAAAGTCCCACTTTTGTGATTTAGTCTCTTTTCTATAAAATAGGGATAATGATTCTTACTTTCTTGGCAGGAGGTTGTGATGATAAATGCTTTAAAGATGAAGTGAGGTGCCCTGACGCTCTGGTCATGCAGATCACGTATTAAGACAGAGTGTGAAGAAGAACATACAGATGAAAAACAAGTGAACATCCTAATTTGGAAAGTAGGCTCTGGGAGAGAATGAAAAAGTGGGCCAAATTATTACCTAAACACTGCTAGGTGCATGGCCCCAGAAGTCACGGAGCAGGTTCTGCAGAAACAGGTATATGAACCAGTTTTATATGAACCAGAACTGAGCAGGCACACTGGGGCCAGGCACCTAGCAGAATATCAGTAGGCCACTGCCTACTCCAATCTACATGCTGGTAGGG
>NW_005842002.1:584980-586956 GCF_000455745.1 Alligator sinensis
CACAGCCCTTACTTTGCATTAAGAAGTATCAAATGGAATTTTAGGAGAGATTTTTTTTTTTTCCCACCAACTTTGCTAGGCATCAATCTTGAACCATGGCTCTGAGTCTGGACAGGATTCAGTCTAGTATCTACACTTTTTTTAGCTATAAATATAAAAGGAAAAATGAAATAGAAAGATATCTCCCTCACCTAGACAAAGTAAATTAAGCCCCTATAGTACACAAGTGCTTATGTACTGCCATCTAGTGTGGAAAAATCAATATAACTACAAGAAAAAGGAAAAGAAACAATGAAACATGGCAGGTCTAGCTCTTATGATATCCATCAAAGGCAACTCAGTGACATGATAGACTATAATGGCTTCCAAGACATAACACTGAATCATATCAGTATGGATATATGAAACCTCTACTCTCTAGATCCTCACTTACTTGAAGAGTTGTTTTTTCATTAAAAATATGGAATCATTCTTAATTCACAAAGTTCCTATACAGAAGAAATAATTTTCTAAATTAACACATTTATGGTTTATTTTGCATTGTCAAGAATTTATCCTAGAATGCATCAGATATTTTATACAATATAAAAGGAGCTCATGAATTTAATAGATGGAGTATGAACCTAGAAATATGGAACACATTCTAAGGCCTAATTCAGTCTTGCTTTGAGGCCTTAGGAATGCTATTTGTTCATCTGACTATGCAGGACAATTTTGTCCTGCATAGTCACTTAAAATCCATTCAAAGGGCATACAAAGAATCCTGTACTGCCTAGAAAAACTTGGCAGAGGAGTAAATGACTACATCTGCTGTAAGGCAATGGAGGATCAGGTTTAGTGTATATCAGATTTTTTCTAAACTTCACATTCATATTTATAAATTGTTCTGCTGATACATATAGTCCTTTATGACTTACAACTACACTACATATACATGAATTCTAGGTAATGTAGTTACATATAGTATGTGCCTAGAATATAGTGCAATATGTATGTACAGTCATATATATATATATGTACATACACACACACACACCAGTCTCCAAACTTAACTCTATGTAAATTAGTTGCATATAGTATGCGCCTAGAATATAATGCAATATGTATAGATATAAGGCTGTACATATATAGCTAGATAGATATAAGACTGTACATACATAGTGCACTATATTCTAGGCACATACTATATGTAACTATGTCAGGTTTGACCTAGAAACCACTATACAAAGCCCAAGCAAAAGTCTCTGTTATGTAACTAATGCCCATCTGCAATGATAAGGAGGAGACAGTCTTAGATAAAGGAGGCTTGAAAACAAAAGCAGAATCAGAGGACTAGGGCAAAGAGCTAATTTAAATACTAAAAATCACGCCCCTAGGTGGGGAGAAAGTATGCTAATGAAACATACATGTATGTAAATGAGATACATGGCTAAAACACAGGTATAGAGACATGCTCAGTAAAGAACTCCTTGCGTCACTCCCTTATAATCAATTAGCAAACAAGAATGCTTATGAAGGTCCAATACTCCTGTATAAAAGATGCTTAGAATTAAGAATCTGTGTGCTTGTTACGTGAAATTATTCCGCTTGCACCTTTTATTGCTAGCAATAAATCTTCTTTATACTTTCACCCCTGGTATCTTTATTGGCCTTTGCATACCGGACACAATCCCAGACTTGAGCTGGGGCTCAACAACCCCAGCCCTGCACAATGGACTCAGATGGGACCGCTTTAGATAAGCTTTGCCCGGACTAACTGACGACCAGACACAGCTCCTCCTTATCAAATGTCAGGCGCGCCCCGGGATCTCTTTTCCCGGTGAGACTTTTGCTTCAGGGGGAGCTGGATTGCTGAGGCGGCAGTAGCCTAATGGTGCAAAGCCATAGAGTGAAAGTACCAGTAACAGGCACCTGGGTGAGAGGGTAGAAAGGGCATAAGGCCTACCGTCAGCACGCCTGCCTAGGATTATCTCTGT
>NW_005842002.1:591339-616228 GCF_000455745.1 Alligator sinensis
GAATGTTTCCTAATAGTTAATTGTACTAATAATTGCTTTAAATTGAACCAAGGTAGAAGAATCCTTTGTAACAAGACCAATCAAATATCCTATGTATACACACATACCATCCTTCCTCGAGGATGGTTTCTGGCCTGCGGGAGAATCATCTGGCTTAGACTTGTCCTGGTTAACTTCCTGGCTTCCCAATTTTGGATGGTTGGAACAGTTATTTAGTATGGTTGTTTTATTTTGTGTTATAGGGATCATGGTCTGTTGCTGTATACAATGTTTACCTGTCTTCTTATCTATCTTCAGGCCTAAGGTGAATCAAATGATTTTGCAAACGAAGAAAGCTGAGGATACTAGATTTGTATTGAAACAAATTGAGTGGAGCAATTATAATAAAAATAATTAAAAATTCTCCAGAGAGGGGAATGTCAGGTTTGACCTAGAAACCACTATACAAAGCCCAAGCAAAAGTCTCTGTTATGTAACTAATGCCCATCTGCAATGATAAGGAGGAGACAGTCTTAGATAAAGGAGGCTTGAAAACAAAAGCAGAATCAGAGGACTAGGGCAAAGAGCTAATTTAAATACTAAAAATCACGCCCCTAGGTGGGGAGAAAGTATGCTAATGAAACATACATGTATGTAAATGAGATACATGGCTAAAACACAGGTATAGAGACATGCTCAGTAAAGAACTCCTTGCGTCACTCCCTTATAATCAATTAGCAAACAAGAATGCTTATGAAGGTCCAATACTCCTGTATAAAAGATGCTTAGAATTAAGAATCTGTGTGCTTGTTACGTGAAATTATTCCGCTTGCACCTTTTATTGCTAGCAATAAATCTTCTTTATACTTTCACCCCTGGTATCTTTATTGGCCTTTGCATACCGGGCACGATCCCAGACTTGAGCTGGGGCTCAACAACTACATTACATAGAGTTAAGTTCGGAGACTGGTACTCAACTGCTTTACTGTCAAGTTTTCAATCCTATAATTTAATTCAAATCAATTAGATTGTACTGGTAAAACTGGAGTGATTTGACAGTGAACCAGGCTCTAGTAAACTATTAAAGTATTAAAACAAAAATCCTAATCTGATCTAAGGCTAACATTATGAAGTGACATAGAGAAACATTGAGAAAATGATATTTGGAAACAAATGTATAAACATTTCCTTACCTTCCTCCATATCATAGAACAGCGTCAATGATATTTCACACTTTTACAGCTATAGTTAAACAGTTATTTATCAAGACTGAAAAACAAAGTTTGTAAAGATTAATAACCTTTTGGTCCAAATTCATTGTTGGTATAATTTTATTTAGAGTCAATTGGGGAATACCAAAGATGGATATAGTAAATAACAATCAACCCAAATATCAGTCATGTTTCTTGTCTTATCTCTGTATCAAGCAACACTTGAGTCTACTTCTTTTTAGAACTTCCGTGAGACACAGTTACAGATTACTTGGCTGGTGTAGGACATAATATTATCCTCATCACAGCATAACTATATTTAGAAACCCAGCTGTACCAATGGCTTTAGAAGTCCATATGGCAGGATTCTGTGTCTTGTTTCAATATGGTCACTTTCCTATCCAGTAATACTGTATGCATCAAGATTTCTTTGAGGAAGAAAAGGGGAAAGGGAAAAGAGATTTAAGTAACATTTAGATCATTTTTCTCTCAAAGAAGGATAACAGTTACAAAAAAGATACAGAGAGAAAAGATGACTAAATATTTTAATATTACTAGAGTAGGATAAAGAAAACCAGAATTACATTTTCATACCCTGAACAGGTAAATTACGTATGGGTTTAACTTGGAAATGTAACACAAAAAATATTTCTGAATCACTCTTTGCATTTTGATACCTGTATACAAACTGAATCATTTAAAACATTCTCCATAAATTACATATTCTGCTCCAAAGATCAATGAAGGCTTGAAAAGGCTTTTAGCATGAAATAATCAGTTTTAAATATCTGCCCAGTAATCTAGCAATACTTTGTTTTATTTTAAACAGTAGTCAAAATAATTTACTGTACCTTTCCAAGTACTCTAATTATGATATAGCAGTTTTGAGATATTTCATTTTATTATGTCACTATCCATTAAATAATACATGTTAAAAAAAATCAGACCTTTAATCATACAACAATATGAGGTAAAGTCACTTGCTCAGGTGTAGAGTCAGGGAACTTGGAAAAAGATCAATCTACCTATCTAGGAAGGTGTTTATATTTATTTGCTGCCATCATAGCTCATCTGTGAACTACTAGAATGGAGTTCAGCCCATTAGACAGCAAAATGTCTTTTCATTAATAGTATGTGGTATGCCTGCTTTAAGATTATATTCCCTGGTCAGATTTTGTTTATGCTACATTTTGGGAAACATCCTACCATTGCTGAGCTACAGTCCAAAGTCATAATAAAAGTCAAAACAGTCAGTGTCAACAGGCACTTTCATCACATAAAGCTAGATTGAGGCTACATAAACAATGGATTTTTGATTTACCTGATTATGTCAGAAATACAGTTTTCAACAGAAAAAAATAAATATCTGGCCCTTGTACTTATAAAGAAAAGCTTTAAAACATAAACTAAGTACAACCAGAGCAGTGATATCAGCCAGGGCCTGAAGAAAGGCTAAAGCAATAGTTCTGAGATATGTGAATTGTCCTTCAACCATCTTAGTGGAAGACTAACTTCAAGATCCGCTGCTCTGAATGCATTATCAATACCAGGCCAACAGACGACTCCATGTGTTCAAAAAAAGAAAAAATGCCATAGGTTTATCCTACCCACCCAAGCTGATAATCCTCAGATGCTATGATAGTACTGGGAAGCCCCTTCTACCATTCCTGGCTCTTCAAAAGAAACAGAACATAGATTCCGCTGCTGTCCACTCTGCTGCTTCTAAGGAGAGAAGAGTTATGCCATCACTTCTGGGGGGAGAATGGGCTCATACCTCTGTCCTTTGATGGAGGAAAGTAGACCCTGCTACCACAAGAGGAAGGCATATGATCACGCTATATGGCTTTGAATGTAGAATCACAGAAGCCCTATCAGATTGCACCAAGAGTAAAAGAAAACAACTGTGTTATCTAGATGTGCAAGTGGTAGTGAGTTCGTGATAAAGACACCAGCACTTGGTATATATGGACATTTCCACTGTTTCTAAATTCATTAGAGAAATTTATTGTTCCATTATTCCCTTACCTTCCTGGACCAATCAGGAGGTGAGTGAAGCTCCACAGCCCAGGGATCTCCAGTCTGGTGGATCCACTCCCTGCCAGGACCAAGAGAAATAGAGCAGCTACTGCTCTCCATGCCAACCCCAAACCAGGAGCATTTTGGTCAAGTTGGCATGGAGAATAGGAGAGAGGGGGCAGCTGCAGCTGTATACTTGTACTGCTCCCTCGCCTGGAAAGATTTCTTTCATTGAAAAATTCTCAGAATTTCAATCGCTAGAAATAAAAGCCTGTTCAAGGCCTAATATAGAACCATTAGGTAAAAAAGGTTAATTTAACTTCTCAAGGGCCATGTCTACATGTGCAGTGGACTGCGCAGTTGTTACTGAGTGGTCATTTAGAACTTACATAAGCAAGTACTAAATGACTGTTCACTAACCAACGTTACTATGCAGTACCATTGCCACCTGGTTTTTTCCTGATGCTACTATACAGTAGCAGCAAGCTACTGAGGAGTAGCTTGTTACTACTGCACAGTAGTATCATGTCATGGTTAGTGCCCGGCAATGATACTGCGCCATAGCGTCTCAACTACACATGCCATAGTCTTGAGTCAAATGTAAATTTAAACTCTAACCTGAACAATGAAAAACATGCATTTGAACCTGATGTCTTTGAAAGCAGTCTTCTAAATATCTGCATAATTCAACATTATGATCTATTTTCTGCACGAATAAACTAACTAAAAATTGGGACCCTATAGATAAACTTAAAAATGAGATGTTTAAGATATTATAGAATATTATAAATAAAAACATAAATGAACCAATACAAGAAATACTGAATTTTTACTAAAAACAAAGGAGTTATATAGGTGAGACTAGGAAATAGCTAATATGACAACCATATTACATTGTATTATGCTATTATTAGCATTTTGAAAATAATAAAATGCTAATCATATGGCTACAGTCATACTCTTGCTTGCAGTCTTCCTTTAATGAATTTGGGCACTTAGTGAGCTTTGTAGCTGTTGGCACAGGGCTAATTTGAACCCGCTCCTTCGAACTTTGGTATTTAAATTCTATTTCTAAGTTCCATTTCTATTTGAGCTACAAACAGATTGGGAAGGAATAATAAAAAATTACCTGAAAAAGTGACTGTTTTAGGGGTTTGTATTAAGGTCAGACTTGGAAATGGAAAGGGATCTCTTAAGTTTTTTTGGAAAAAATCAATAATCATGGAAACTGGAATTATAGGAGACTTCAGTTTCCCTGAGATAGTAGCATTTATTTCCCATTCTAACACTAATAAGCTGCAGATATTTTTGGATGAGTTAACTGATAGTTTTTACTATCAAATGGTTACTGTACCAATGAAAATAAAACAATCTTCAGTCTAATTTTGACAAGTAGTAATGACCTTATAGAACAAGCAGTTGTAGTAGAAGTTAATCTGGGATCAAGCAATCATTAATGTAGTTTAAATTTCAGGGTGCACAAGAACAAGTCTATAACAAGGGTCTTGGATTTCAGAAAAGTTAACTTTGACAAACTAAGACATACAGTCAAGGGTAAAAACTGAATTCAAGGGCTAAAGGACCTAGCGGTAGAAGTGGTATATAGTAAGGCAAAAGTACAAATACTATCAGGGCTTTGCATCTTAAGAAAGAAGAAAATATTGGTTATGGAAGGACTGCAGATCTATGTATACATAAACAGGTACCTTGAATATGCCATTAAGAACAAGCATAAAATCTACAAGAGAGAGAAAAAGGGGCTGATCAGTAAGGCAGGGTATCTTTCTGTGGTCAAAGAATGCAAAAATAAAGTGAACATGTCAAGAGGCTTAGTTGAACCTGACCTTGCAAAGAATGGCAAAAGAAATGGCAAAAGTGTCTTGCTCCTTAATAAAAAGAAGAGAATCAGGAGCAAAAAAGCAGGGAAGAAAACAATGAAGGAGAGATTAAGGACAAACTAAGTATGGCCCAGGACCTGAATACAAATTTTGCCTCAGTCTGAAATTAAGATGTCATTGAGGGTGATGATTGGACACTTAATAGCAAGGAGAACGTGGTTATGGAACTTACTGCATTACTTACTTATTGAAAACTCAGATTGTTTGCCACCACAAAATTGAGAGGCCTGGATAATCTCTAACCCAGAATATTGAAAAAACTGACATATGAAACAGCAACTCCTTTAGCAAGGATATTCAATAAATTAGTCAGAGGGTAGTATCCAAGCTGACTGAAGAACAGTAATGTAGACCTTATTTTTAAAACAGGAAGAAAGAGTAACCAGGTGATTTCAAGCCCATTAGAAGCACTTCAATAGCATGTAAGATTGTAAAACAGATACTGAAGGAAATAATAATAAAAAACATGAAAGTAAAGAGCAAATGGGACAGAACCCAACATGGTATTATCCATGGAAGATTATATCAGATTTTAAATCCTTCTCTTACAAGATAACTGACTTCTTGAACAAGGCCAATGCAGTGGACTTAATTTACCTAAATAAAGTTTTTGATACCATGCCTCATGGGAAATTATTGGCAAACTGGAAAAAATGGGGATCAGTATTACAATTGTGAAAAGTTGGCTTAAAAGCATACTACAGTGGGTTATGATGAAAGGTGAGTTATCTGACCTGAGAGTAGTTAACAATGTTGTTCCTTAAGAATCAGCTGTGACATGCCCTAGCCCCAGACACAGCCTAGGTGCACCTTTTAGACATACCCCCCATGGTGCTTCACACCTTTAGGATGCCCTTCTTCTCCAAAACCCTCTCTGAAATATGCTGCTTGACCACTGAAGACCAGCTGAGGTGTACCAGAAGCCAACTCCTTGGTTCGTGATGCCTCCACCCTATATATCTTGCTCAGGCTTTGCCAGCCGTTAGCAAAGAGGATTTTGCCAGCTAGAAGGGTCACCCCCTTGTTTAGTCATGTGCTGAGAAAAGATGGATTCCTCTATGTAGAACAAGCGAACCTATATGATTAGATACTCTGAAATCAAAGTGTCACTGGGTGCATCTACACATGCAGTTAATGAGACTGAATAAACAATATGAGCCAGAGTAAACTAATCCTGACATTAACACCTACACATGCTTTAAGTGCAGTAATTTACTATGCTACCAGATACCACACGTATCTGAAGGGACTATCCAGCAGTTCAATAAATTAGTCTACTGCACCCTAATTGCCACACACATTTACACAGTGTTGCTTTACCATGAACCAATTTAGTCTGCTGAGCAGCAAAGCATCTTATGTAGATGTGCCCACTGACAACAAGTAGTTTGTAAAAAGATAATGAAAAAGATGTATTACAAAAAAACCAGAACCAGCATAAGAAATAAATAACCATATGTTAATATACAGACAGAGATATGAGAGTAAACAAACATAACCAAACACCAAAACAATAAGCTATTCTTACCCTGCATCTTAAATTCAAGGATGCAGTCTCTAAACAGCATCAACAGATTAAAAAGCAGACCCTGCCTCTGACTTTTCTGTCAGGGCCTCCTGCAGGTTCTTTTATCTCTCTTGCTTTTTCTCAGCCTGCTTTGGCTCCAATTAGAATGCTCCAGAAGACTCTATTAATCTGGGTGCCTATACAAGTGCTCCAATGTGTTCTAATTAGAATGCATCAGAGCATGTGTATAGGCACCTGGATTAATTGAATCTGCTGAAGCATTCTAATTAGAAAGCTTCAGCACGCTGCAGTGTCACATGTATTCAGCATCCCATGTTTCAAAATGGTGGCATGGGTGCTTTAACTAAAACTCATTGACCAAGTTTTAATTAAAGTGCACCCACCACCATTTTGAAATGAGGGTGCTGAATACACATCACATTACAGCATTTTAATTAGAGTGGCTGTCCGGGAGCCACTGTAATTAAAACACGCACGCACACCCACCCCAGGACATGTGTATAGACACCAGGAGATTCTTAATCCAATATATAGTCTCTCTCCTAATTTTGCCAGTGGAAAATGTTCTCCCTGCTCCAAGGTGTTACATTCATGCTATAGTTTTTCCTTTTTAAATGTAAATTTATCATTGTCTTGTCATAGCTAGGCTGATGGGCCAACACACCCCTATCAAATCTTAATTCTCAGAGGGTGCATCTACATGTGCACATTTACTGTGCAGTAACTGAAATTACTGTGCAATGTGGGCATGCATCTACACATGCATGCCTGTACTGTGCAGTAAATATGGCAACTTACATCAACTTGAGTGTAAATTTGGTGTCTGTGTCATGCAGGTATCTAATTTATGCCCAATTCGTTACTGTGCAGTAACACACATGTAGATGCCTTACTGCTCAGTAACACTGTGTGTGTTGGACTAACCTGGGAACTAACTTTAGTCCCAAATCCGTCCACACACAGCATTAATGCATTTTAATACCTGCACATGTAGGGGCTGGCCTTTTCCCACTTACTACACAGTAAATTTAAACCAGTATAAATGTACATGTAGACACACCACAGATTAATACTTCCAAGTGTGAATAAGTAAAGGACACTCAAATTAATCTTTGCTCCACTAAAACAGCCTTGGTTATAATATAAAAATACATCAAAATTACATTTATATCAAATACTGCAATGCGTAGAAGCATAAGGATGATAAGGTTATATACAGCTTGACATTATCTTTACATAGAGACTACATAAGCCATATTAGTAAAATAAATTCAAGAAATCATGAAAGAAACCTCACATACCCCCAGTTCATGACATCAGTCTTGCTTTACATTTTTCATTAGTGACCTAGTTATATCCTCATAAAATCTGCAGGAGATAATAAACTAGTAGCTATTGTCAATACTGAAGAGGACCAGATTACTATATACGAAGATTATCTAAATCTTGTGGGACCATTAGAAAGGATAGGATGTTCAACAGTATGAAATGCAAAGTCACATACTTAGGGACCCCAAACAAGAACTTTGGCCCCAAAACAATGGATTACAGATTAAAGGCAAGTGTAGGAGGGAGAGACTCCCTAAGGAAGAGGAGGACTTAAGTGTATTGGTTAATGCAGGATGATCACGAGCGTCATGGCTGTGAAAAAAGCTAATGCAATTCAGGGTGTATCAGGTGAAGTGTATTCAGAAGGGAGAAGGAAGTATTAGTACTGCTGTACAAAGCATTGGTAAGACCCCATTTAGAATAGTGCATGCAGTTCTAGTCACCAGTGTTCAAAAAAGATCAGGTTAAACTGAAACAGGTACAAAGAGGGGCCACTAAGATGGTTAAGAGAACAGAAAACTTTTCTTATGAAAAAAGATTAAAGGAGCTTGAGTTGTTTAGCATAACAAAGAGGAGACCGTGAAGGGATAAGATTACTTTTAGGAATGCATTTGTGGGCTGAATATTAAAGAAGGAGAAGAGTTTGTAAGGTTAAAAAGAAATAATAGCACAAGATCAAATGGCTTACATAGTGGTCATGAACAAGTTTAGATTAGAAATTAGAATTTTTCTAACTATCAGAGGAGTGAAGTTTCTAGTAAAAGACTGAGTCATCTTCTGAGCAGAGCCATGAGGGCTAAGTACCTGAATCACTTTAAGACTGAACTAGATACATTCATGAAAAACAAATAGGATACAGAGCTCTTGGTTCAAAAATCAGTGTGTGATATGTGAATTAAGGTATTTGCAGTTCTTATGTAGGGATGAGTCCAGATGAGCACGTATGTGCAGTATGCTGCACCGCAGACCCATCTGCAGAGCTGTACACCACACACAACACACATGCAGGCACACCGCACAAGCTGCAAATTTGCAGGGTGGAAGGGAAAGGAGGGGGGTGGTTTTGACACTGGGAGATCCCAAGTAAGGCTGCTGAGACCAGCTTAGGTGCTGACCCCAGACTCCCCTATCCCACCTGGGGCAACCTACCACATGCCAGAGTGCACGTGCATGGGCATTTCCTGGGGACAAGTAGCAGTGGCATATATTGTATCGCTGCTGTTTGTCCCCAGAAAAACACACATGCCAGCATATCTGAATATGGCCTTGGAGAACAAGATAACTGTCTCAGTGTGGTGGATGCCTGGCAATTCCTGGCTTTTGCTGGCCACCTATATGGGCCAGGAAGGATTTTTTTTCCATTCATGAATGCTATTGGCCTTCAAAGAGGGAGGAAAGGGCAGGGGAAGGAGAGAATTTACCTTCCTTTGAAGCAGCGGTGCCAACTTCCTGACTTTGCAAGCCAGAGGAGTGGTTCCAGGTTGGTCCACAGGCCAGATCTGGTCTGTGGGCCTGATCTGACACACAAGGCTGGCACAGCCAAGACCCGATCCAGATGGGGGGCTTGGGAATGTGGTGGCAAAGGATCAATAGCAGTATTAATTGCCACCGCTCCCCTGCCACCAAATTTCCAGACCCATGGGGAACCCTCTGGACCAAATGACGTGACTCCACAGGCCAGATCTGGCCTAGAGGCTGGGGGTTGAGTGCACCCCTGCTCTGAAGCACTGGACATTGGTCACAGTTAAGGCTAGAGGTCTTTGACTGGGGTGTGCTGGCTCTCCATATTGATACTTAAAAAATTCACAGATTCCTGGCTAGAGGATCTTGTTCTTCTACTCCAAGTCATACTGATTGCCAAATTTGACATTGGGAAGGAATTTTCACCTTAAGTCAGACTGGCAAAGATAATGGGGTTTGGGGTTTTTTGGTTTTGTGGGGGGCGGGTTTTGCCTTCCTGTATAGCATGGGTCATGATCCTCTTCTTGGCATCCTCTCAGAATATATATTAATGAATAACCAATAGCAAACACCCTGTCATTGCAGTGACAGGGTATTAGCATTGCCCTTTTCTTTCCTTATTCATAGCATGCAGTAGTGTTCTTGGTGTCCTAGTGCCTTGTACTAGTTTATGAGGTTTTGAACTGGCAATTTTTAGGAATCTTTGAGTAAGTGCTGCCTCCAAATACAGGGGCCAGCTCCTGTGTGTGTGTTTTGTTTTGTTTCACTTTTAAAATAACTGGGTATCATACATGCAGGAAAAGAAAATAATTCAAGAATTTTTGTTTTAAATGAGCTGCTGCCTGAAAGCAAATTAATAAATTGTCATTGTTCTTCACTACACCAGCTGTTTTTCTCACTATAGGTTTCTTCTGAGCAGAGACTGCCAAACATACAAAGATGCCAGGTGGTTTCATTCTTTAAACAAGTGAAAAATAGCCTGAGCTGCCAGATTAGTTCACTAATTCAGGTTCAACTCACTCTGAGGTACATGTTTAAAGGTTTTGTGTGTGAATGATAGGGGAGTCTGGGTGCACACTATAGCATGTGGGAAGCTTGAAGCTTGGCATGACCTAGGAAAAAGCAAACTCATTTCCATGTGCTTGACACTATATTTCAGAAATGGAATGTCTACGTGAATGCACCAACTCAATGTATTTACCTAGCCTCTTTTATTTGCATTGTTTTCAAAGACATCTATACTCTGGCTCTAGTTAGCTCCTTGACTTTTCTAAGTATTAAATTCCACTTATTTTAAAAGAAACTTCCCTATGCAGATTTCCATATGAGATCAAGCTGCATACCATTTCACAGCTTTTTGATTTCATAATGTATGGTTTTCTTAACCTATTATAGTCATGCCTTTATAGATATGCTTTTCGTAACCTCATATACTAATTAATATTCAGCAATTATGACCATCTGCATATAGATCAATGAGAACCACTGAAAACTAATTTTGTACTATTCACATTTGATTTATGCAGAACATTTGCAGTTTTATCTGAAAAGTGTTGGACTGATTTTCATTCACCAAATTAAATGAAAGCTATGTCAGGGTGACAAAAATATATTGACTGAAAAGTTTAGGCAGGAATTTACTTGTAATATTAAGGCAATTTAAAATTGAGGGAAAAAAAGAAACCAAAAGTGCAAAAAAGGTTGTTTGTCCCACGTATGTATAGGAAGTGTAAAGTAGGGCAACCAGGATGAGTCTAGGTATGAAAAATATTTGTTTTCTATACTTTTGTGATGAAAGGCTGAAAGGTTCCCAATCTGTGGTACAGGTATCACCAGTGGTATGCAGAAACCCTGTCAGCGATACACATTAACAGACTTATTATAATTACTTTTTATGACAAAAAAGTGCTGGTGGTACTTAGGTTGAACTGAAAAATTTGCTGGTGGTACTTAAGGTTGTATCATTTTAAAATGGTGGTGTGCAATCTGTCAGAGTTTGGGAACTGCTGCCCTAATCCATAGCTATCATCAGGCACAGTGCCTGAACACACTGAGAACACCATAACTTGCCAAAGAAAATGCAGGGGTACAAAAGCACTGTCAATGTCCTGTCACTGCAAGGACAGGAAGTAGCTTATTAAAATATGCTCAACAGACCCAAGGAAAAACTATGTTTCCTGCTACAGAAAAAGGCAAACCCCCAACAAACCATGCCAATTTTATCATGGGTTAGAATTCCTTCTCATGCCAAAATCCTTTCCTGAGAGGATCAGTCTGACCCTGAGCAGAGAAGCAAGATCCTTTAACTAGGAACCTCCAGGTTTTTTACGTCCCAGCAAGAGCATCAGCACACCCCAATCAAAATCCCCAGCTCTGGCTGCAGCAAGCACCTAATGATTCTGAGGAAGGTTTGAAAAAAACCAAAAACAAACCCTGACACCTCTAACAACAGAAGGAGAAGCCATTCCTCATGTAGCAATCAATAAAGTCCAGAAGCAGGAAAAACCAAACATCTTTCTTTGCACTGCAAGCTAAGATCACAAACACGCATTATACAACCTAACTGGAGAACCAGAACTCCTCTTTCTATCATCCTATCCTCTCCATACACTTGTCCCAGCTCTTTAATCTTGTTTCAGCAGCTCTGCTGGCCCCAGAAGCCTTACCTGGGATCCTGGGGGCCTCCCAGGGCTACAGCTATGGCAGGAAGCCTGACCAGCAGCCAGAACATGGCTCTGGCTGGCCAGGTTCTGGTTTTGGGTGGGGTGTGCTGCTGCCATGTACGCTGCCCCACTTTTTCTCAGCATGGTTTTGCTTTGACCCCGGGAGATCCAGGGGTCAAACCCCCACCCCCAAGCTGCAAGGTAGCAGTGTGGGGAATGCCTGCATGTGTGGTGTGGGGCGCTACAGACAGGTCTGGTGCCACATATTGCATGTCTGCACTCGTCTGGATGTGGCCTATGAACATGAACGACGCGTTCCTCTGATGGCTGCGGGGGGCACGCAGCAGTAAGCAGGAGCTCCTGCAGATGCCACCGGTGCTGTTGGCAGGGGAGGGGGATGGCGAGTGCCAACCAGGGATTGACATCCACCCGCAAATGCCACCAGCAGAGTCAGCAGTAGCCAGCAGTGATTACTGACCACCTGTAGATACCGCCAGCAGTGTCAGGGGTGGGGGGGAGGGCAGTGGAGGGTGGTGAGTGGCAACCACCCACAGGCACTACACCCACATGCACCCCCTATGTGTTGCCCCTGCCTATGAGGCTATATTTGGAACCTCCTGCCATTCTGACATTTCTCCCCTTTTAATTACCCCTTGCTTGGCTATCTATCCACCTTGTAGTAGTTTTGTCTTACCCACATATCCCATGGAACCTTATCAGAAATAAATTGAAGATATTGTCTCCCACTGCACTCCCTTCACCCACCCAAGCAATTACTTAGTCAAAGAAGGAGATCAAATTTATTTGGCATAATCTGTTCTTAGCAAATCCATGATGGCTGCTCACAACCAGTCTTTCCTCTTCCATAAACTTAGCAATTGACTTCTTTATAAGTTTGATCCAATAATTTTATAATTTTCTCTAGTAAATTTAAAATTTTAGAAATGCCTGGTAATGTAAAACTATCCAAATTCCCTCCCCTGGGATGCTGAAAGGCTAACAACTCTGTTTGGTCTTAAAAAAGAAATAGGAACATTCACACTCATTTGAAAATGTACGAAGTACTCCTTTACTCCATAAGCAGAAAACACAAGGAATAAATAACAAGAGAAAACCAAAGGATACTATATTAAATAAGTTAAAAAACAGCTATGTATATTATAAGAGAATCACAGACATTTATACAGCAGCAAAAATAGGAGAGGGTGTTGTAATAAATGCAGAAAGATTATGCTTCTTTGTCCATCTGACTGTTCTTTTCTGTCCTGTACTTTTCACTTTATGGGTTTTAAATCAAGTCCTTAGTGGGCATCTCTACCCATGCATTAATATGCCATAGCTACTGTGCATTATGTTTAGTACCTGTAATAACATGTACTAACTCAATGTATAATGTAGTAGCACCTACACATGCCTTTTCAGTGGCACTAATGTGCAGTAGACTAATTCTACTGTGCATTAGCACATTAGCACAGTTTTTGCCATGATGCATTAATGTACAGTAGAATTAGTCTCCTATGCATTTAATGTCTCACATAGATGTGTCCAGTGTATATGTGTGCATGTTGGTGTGGGTATGTAGATATATATACCCTTTTGGATCTTGGTCTGGCAGACAGACCCTTTTGAATCTAGGTATGATAGACAGAAACTATCAGAACTAGATTCAGAATGTTGAAAATTATACTTTAAAAGAGATAGTGTGAAATAATCAGCATTTGACTTTGGGAAGACAGTAGCATAACTACAGGCAGATGAATGGGGCACCCACACCAGATGTCAAGTTAGGAGGGGTACCGGAATTGCTTCCCACTCTCACAGAGTCTGTGTCCTGGCCACAAAGCTGCCCCACAGTTTACCTATGCTAGGAACTCCATAATAGCCCCTCCTGCTGCTGCTACTGCTGCTGCTTTATTTTTAAGAGAAACAGCCAGGACAAGCAGAGCTTGTGGCAGTGGTGGCAGCAGCTCAGCCAGAGACTGCTTAGGAGTTTCTGGCAGGGGTAAAACTACTGCAGCACCCTTCTCCTGCCCCCCCACCCCACCCCAACTCTTGTTTTCAGAACCATGCAGCACCCCCACTCTTGACAGCTTTGTGCAATCCCCCTACTCTCAGCACCCATGTATGTCTGCCCCCACACCGAGAACCCATACACTTATCCCTTATTCTCAGTACCTGTGCACAATCCCCTCCCTGCTCCTGGAACTACACACCCCCTCACTCTCAGAACCTTGCAAAACCCTGCTCTTGGAAGCCTGCCCCTGCCCACCCACTCTCCCTTAGAGTTTGCCAACTCTGCTTGTCAGGCCTCTATGGAGAAAAAGCTGTTCCTTCCCATTTTTCCATTTTAGTATATCATCACTGAACTGTGGACTATATTATCACTGAACTGGAGGTGCATTATTTACACTGGAGCATCTAATATGAGGTGCCATAACAGCAGATGTGCCAGACTACATGGTCCATTGTAATGTGGCAATTCCTGAATTCCTAGTGTTTTAATGACAAAAAATTAGAAAATTCTGTTTTCATAAGTACCTAAATGTTATCCATATTGTTTTGGTTAAGAAGTTGGCCAAGAAACCTTGCAAGTATTTTTTTCTTCAAGTCTTTAGTACATCTTGATTTTAACAGCATCTCAGTTTCACTATGTCAATCCTGGCTGTAAATAGGTAATAAAGTAAAATTAGGAGCGGGAAAAAGCAAATTTTGTGAACTGTGGAAAAGTTCAGTCGGCCCACATTTTAGAAACTTAAACTTGCTTTTATTTTCTTGAGACAGTTTACCTTTCCATTGTTTGGAGCTGAAGTGCTTCCAAATATGAAATTCTGAATAAAACTGTCCACCATACATGTGACTAACTTGTAAGTATTGTGATGAACTCAGAAGTTGTAATTTATAAGGTACAGCATTTAACATGCTTAATATCGTGAGTTGTGCTTACATGCCACATGGAAGTTCATACTAAAATTATGGCAACTCCATTTAAAACAACAGTAACCATGCAGCAACTTATGTTATTACTACTACATTACAGCCTGATAATGTGGTCCATATTTTTTTTATCACCACTGTACTTGTAAAGTAATTTTACTGTTGTTGACTGATTTAGTTAAGTGAATTATAGACTGACAGCAAATTGCTACTAGAAAATTGTGTGAATATTGGTTTTAAAAAAAGCTATAATTTCTCTATTTTAAAACCTCCAAATAACAGAAGCCTCCAGAGGTGAGAATCTGATGAAATTTCTCATTAACAATGAAGATGGGAAGTATTGGTTATTAACTAGAACCAATCTTTCCAAAGACAGCAGCTGAAACAGTCTCTCAATTCCATGCTTAGTGTCTGGAATTCAATGGGGTGTGGATTGTAGCCACATCACATACCATCCATAGTATTAACAATTACATACATATCACTTTTCATTCAGGTATGAAGCCATCTCAGACAATTTTATTACCTGAAGGCATCTTCCAGGTTACCATGAACATGGAGGAAAACACACAGACTCTCTCATCTCCATGCCTTATAGCCTGATTGAAAAATTATTCTATTTAAGTTCATTTCAGAATGTTAACTGCCAGATCTGTGATACATGTGTAGTGTCACACCAGTGTATTCAGGTGCAGGCTGTTAATATCACTAACTTTGCCTACAACCTTCTTGGATCAAGAATTTCCACTTCTCCTGTTTTGTCTTATTTTTAAAAAGTGAATGAATATTTGAAGTACTGAATTCATAAAAAATAATTCAAGAACAAATTTCTACTTTTCTACTTTTTAAATGTTCATGAAATG
The DNA here is from genome assembly GCF_000455745.1 of Alligator sinensis. Taxonomy (NCBI): domain Eukaryota; kingdom Metazoa; phylum Chordata; order Crocodylia; family Alligatoridae; genus Alligator; species Alligator sinensis. The sequence goes on from NW_005842002.1 coordinate 607,222, forward strand.
CAAAAAAGCAGTCTCTGATGTCTCAAGAAACTGATCCAGATATTTCTTGTGTGTATAGATGACCCTTGCCATCTGTGGGGGATACGTTCTCATATCCCCTGCAAATAGCGAAATCCACAAACAAGGCACTGCATTCATAAACGCCATCTGTGTTCATGAACTCAGTGCTCTCAGTGGCTGGGGGAGCGTGGCTGCTCTGGCAATGGTGGGAGTCCGGCGGCTGTGGCAGGAGCCTAGCGGCGGTAATTGCAGAGCTCCTGAGGAGCTCCTTTAAGTGTACTTAAGAAGTGGGTTCGGCATTCACGAATGTTTGAAACCGCGAATGCTGAACCCATGAATAGTGAGGGTTTCCTATACATTTGATTTTCTTCACTGCGTAGTCCCATTGATGTCAATAAGACATTTCACAATGCAAAATTAAGAAAACAGGCAAGTGTTTTCAGGATGAGGGAAGAAGGAGGCTATGTGGCTACACATTTATTTTCAAAGAAATTGGACAGATCCAGAATCAGCACAGTATTTCCCATAAATCCCTGCAAGACAATGTCTATCTTGATACAAATGAACCATGTAATGGAAGATGCCAATACTTGACCTCTCCTGAAGTTGCCAGTTGATATTTATAAGTTTTATAAGGTGGGTACAAGCAATTTCCAGATCTCTTCCAAATGATGCTGTATTTGCCAAATAATAAGTAATACATATCTATTCTGAAAAGAGATACAACAGAGATATATTCTGACAGGTCATGTAGGCTTTATTTATCATTATTATGGCAATAGCATATAAATAATAAAGTACTATCTGATCTAAAGTATCCTGGTTCTGATTTTTAGACAGCCCTCAGCGTAGCCTCCTATACTTCAAATGCCATTTTTATTTCCTACATGTAATGTTGCCACAGAGTTCTGGATGTGGTTATTCATGGGTATAATTTGCATCTACCTACCTCAATGGTAAGTAAAAACTGGAGGCTGTGTTGGGGTTCATCTAAAAATTGTAGCTCTATATCTAAAGTGAACTAGTTTTCTCAAGCTATGGGTAACATTTTCAAAAACACTGCAGTGATGTTTCCTCTGCCATCTCCAAACCAATAATAGTAGATGCCAAGGAGGGTAATGAATATGGGACCAAGTATAACTCTAGATCTGTGCAGTTCATTGTCCTCCCTCTAGCACCCACTTCTACTGATGGAGACAGTATCCTAGGCTAGAGGGACCATTGGTCTGATCCAGTAAGGCACTTATGTTCTAACCAGAAGTCAGACATTATCTTTTCCCTTTTCCAGCACTCCTTTTGAAGTTCAGCTGCTGCTGCACCTTGCATTTAATACTGATGGATGAAATAGATGGAAAGCAGCCCTATTGGGAGCAGAGCTCTAGGCTAGAACCAAGGGCTTACTCTCTTTTAGAGCAGCCACCCTAAGCAACATAACCCCTAATTTTCTCTCTTCATCTTGGCCCTGGAGTCCTCTTGATTGCTTGGGGGCGGGGTGGGGAGGAATGCAGCTTCAAAGGGAGTATTGAATAATACCTAACCTGTAACATTGAGTAACACTGGAAAGAGCACTGTGTTGGAAAATTAGAGACAGGTTCAAACCTCCTTGGGGTGGGCGGGGGGGGGACCTAGAAGCTGTGTTTCCTGGGCACATGCCCTAAGTACTCAGTTAGCTATTAAGCCTAAAGCATAGGACAGACCTCTTCTTCCTAGCCAGTGTGTATCATACTATTCATGCTCAATCTACACAAGCATACACCAAAAAGGCCACTTATGCAGCTGGAATACTACTGTTTAGATTCACAAAGGATAGTAGAATTGCACTAGGGGCATGTCCCAATGATCAGGCACATGCAGGGGCATGTGTTTCGCGCGGAACAGATAGCAGCGGCACATATTTGTGCCACTGCTATTTGTCTTTGGGCACGCAGCAAAGTGACCCAGGTGGTATAGAGAAGGCTGGAGCCAGCATCTGTGCTGAACCAGCCATCTTACCTGGGGTCCTGGAGGTCTCCTGGGACAGTAGTGGCACTGAACCAGCTACTCAGAGTCTGGCTGGCAGCCAAAACATAACTCTAGCTGGCCAGGCTCCAGTTTCTGGCAGCACACACTGCTGCTGCATGCTCCACATCACTTTTTTAAGCAGAGGTTTTTTTGACTCTGGGATCTCCCGGTTTCAAAACAAAATGCTGCGCTGCAAATTGGCAGTGTGGCTAATGAGTGCAAATGCACCACATGCAGTTTGCGGCGCCTCACCACAAACTTCACATGCATGCTCATTGGGACACACCTTAGATGCCTAACTCTGGGCTATGACTTTTGTTAGGTAGCATGATATCTACAAGTTAGATGGTGAAATGCTCACTATTGTAGTGCCTATCTCCTTTTGTGAATCTAGTATTTGATGTCCAGCAATATTTCCCCACATGTGGCAACAGTAAAGTCAAAATGTGGTTTGAAACTGTTACTAATGTTTCAAGATTGTAATTTGCAGACTGATGTACCAGCCAGAGGAGACATACAGCTCCCTTTGGGACCAGGTTCCATTTCTAGTTTGGGAGGGAATATTCCTTTATTGTTCCTTCCAGTCTATTATCATTTACATTTTGTTTTATGTAGCAGCTTTTTAAACAATTATAACCAAGTAGAAAATAAAACTTTGCTTCACACTTCTGTTTTTCCTTGTGGATCTTATTATCTTGGATAGTGCTTTTCTGCATATTAATTGAGCACAAATTAAATTTCTGCATACTTATCACCCTCATAAGAAATAAATACTTTTAATTAAGTAGTTCTAAGAAATTGCTTTTTCTTGATAAATCTCATAGTTTATATCCATTTAGACACATTGATTTTTCAGAGTGACAGTAATACTACAGTTATAATGGCAACTACTGATTGATTTTTGTTTGTTTGTTTGTTTTTTTGTAAACCATACAACATAAAGAGAACAGGATCAGAGAACGAAACCTCCTTTCAGAACTCGAGGAAAAAACCTTGCATGTCAAAAAAAGCATGTTTTTGACATCAGCACTGGACCAAATGCTGACCAGTTGATCATTTCTCCACATTTCATCTTCTATCTTATAAATAACTGAATTCTTTCATTTTTTCTTGTTTTCTCTGAAGCACAGTGAGCTTGAGTGATCTTGGTGATACTAGCAAAGAAAGCTGAATTGAAAGATATAAGCTGTGATTCCAGTATAGAGGAATGATGGCTAAATCTAATGTCTTAGTAAAAATTAACAAGCAAAAGCAAAAGTGGCCTAATCATCATGAGCATGACTACCAGCATTTGTATCCTAGGAGGCAGCAGCAGCAACAGAAGGGGCTGGACCAGCTGTGGCAGTGGTGGTAGCTAGGTAAGCAGGGGGAGGGGCTGCTGTTCTTGCACCCCTTTACATGCAAGGGTGACACCCACCATTATTGGTTTGAAGATGGCGGAGGAAACATCTCCAACCACTGTGTTCAACAGCTATTAACAGAATATCATCCATTAATCTGTCTAGTCCCTTTCTGAACCTGGCCATGCTATCTACCTCTACTACCTCCTATGGCAATTAATTCCACAAGCTAACTACACGGTACATACAACAAGCACTTTCTCTTGTTAGTTTTAAATTTGTCTCCTACTAATTTTGGTAGGTGCCCCCTAGTTCTAGTATTCTGGGACTTATCCCTGTTCACTTGGTTCTTCATGATTTTATAGACCTCTATCATATCCCCCCTCAGCCTTTTCCTTTCCAAACTGAGAAGTTCAAGCCTTTTTGGTTTCTCCTGGTATGGCAACTTCTCCATGGCCCTGATCACATTGGCTGCCCTTCTCTATACCTTTTCTAGTTCTATTACATGCTTTTGAGATGCAGAGACCAGAACTGCATCCAGTATTGAAGATGTGGATACACCATGAATTTGTATGATGGCATGATAATGTTTCTGATTTTTTGTCGGGTTTGTTGTTGTTTTTTTGTTGGTTGGTTGTTGTTTATTTGGGGGGAGGGGGGCATTCTATACCCTTCTTAATGATGCCCAATATTTTACTGGCTTTTTGGTTCCTGCTACACATTAAGCTGATGCTTTTAGAGAACAATCTATAATGACTCCTAGGTCTCCTTCCTAAATTATAACAGCTAGTTACCCATTACTGTGTACACATAGTTGAGGTTATTTTTCCCCAGGTGTATTACTTTGCATTTGTCAACACTAAAGTTCATCTGCCATTTTTATTATTGTTTATTGATTCATAGGGTTGGACAGGACCTCAAGGATCACCTGGCCCAACCCTTTGCATGAATACAGGAATGCTATTCCTAAATTATTCCTATTACTCATTCAAGATCTTCTTGAAAACCTTCAATGAAGGAGATTCCACAGCTTCTCTTAGCAGTCTATTTCACAGTAAATAAGTTTTTCCTGATATCTAGTCTAAATTTACTTTGATGAAGTTTGAAAACATTGCTTCATGTCCTGCCCTCTACAGCAAAGGAGAAAAGTTGCGTACCCTCTTTTTATGGCTGTCTTTCAGATATTTGAAGACTGGAATCACATTGTTCCCCATCCCAACCCCAGTTGTCTTTTTTGCAAGCTAAACATACCTAGTTTCCTCACCCTTTCCACCAAAACCCCAAGGTTCTTCTCAGCAATGCTGCCACTCAACCAGTTCTCTCTCTGTGTTTGTGCTTTTGATTATTCATCCCTAAATGTACTTTGCATCTGTCTGCATTAAACAGAATTCTGTTGCCTCTAACATAGTTTTCCAATCTATCAAGATCCTTCTGAATTGTTCTCCGATTTTCCAATGTATTTGCAATCCATCCCAGGTTCATATCCTCTGCACATTTGCAGATTTCAGGAAGCTCTCTGTTCTAGCATTCAAATAATTAATAAACCTGTTAAGCAGTAGCAGATCCAGGACAGACCCCTGTGGAACCCCACTCGAAACCTCCCCCTATTCTGTCATTGATCCATTTATAATTACTCCTTGCTTGTGGTTACTGATACTACAGTTGTGTCACCTTGTAATTATATTTAATCCACATTTCTCCAGGTTTCATATGAAAGGGGGACATGGAACTTTAGCAAAAGCCTTACTAAAGTCCAGTACACCAGTGTTTCCCAAACTGTGGACTTGGGCCCCTTGCAAGGGCTCATGAGGTTCCTTGAAGGGTGCAACAGTCAAACAAACAAACAAACAAACAAACAAAAAAACAATGCAAAAGCATCAAATAAAATGTAATGGGTGAAGTGGGAAGCTGGGGCATGATAATGACCAATTTGGGAAAACCCTTAAGTACACTATACCCACTGCACTGCCTTCATCCACCAAACTAGCTACTTTGTCAAAGAAGGAGATCAAGTTGGCTTGGCATGATTTATTCTTAGTGAATCCATGCTGGTTGTTCATGATCAGTCTTTTCTCCTCCAGATGTTTACAGACTGTATTCTTTATCATTTGTTCCAGTAATTGCCCAGATACTGGAGTCAGGCTGACTCATCTATAATTCCCCAGGTCCTCCTTTTGCCTTATATTAATATTATAAATTAGCTGTATTATAGTTAGGGCTGTCAAATGATTTTAAAATGTGATCACAATTAGTTGCACAATTAAAAAAATTAGTCACAATTAATTGCGATTTTAATTGCACAGTTAAAAATTCAAAATTATACACAGAAAAACTCAATTTTAATGCAAACGTATCAGGTACTTTTTATGGTTGGGGGTGGGGTGTATGTGGAAATTTGTGATGGTATGAGGGGCTGTGGGTGTGTGTGTGGGGTTTCGAGCCAGGGGGGTTCCCGCATGCCCTGGCAGGATGCAGGGTACTGTGGATCAGAAGTGAGGTCTAGCAGCAGGGCTGGGGGAGCTGTGGCTTGGGAGTGAGGGACAGACACACATATATACAACAGTACACAATGACAGAGACACACAGCGACACAGACACTGCCCAGAGAAGGGGCAGGGGGGCAGATTGAGGTCCCTACAGTGAGGGAGGGAGTGGGACAGGGGCAGGGGCTGGGGTGAATGGGGCCCCAGGGCTGGAGTAGGTCATGGGATGGAGCCATGATCCACGAGCAGAGGGGGCATGGCTCCCCACTACTGTGTGCACCCCCCTGGGAGGCATCAGGGGCACACGCCAACTGGATGTGTGTGCAGGGTGGAGGCGGGCTGTGCACTGTGGGCACAGGGCTCTGTGCCCTGCTGCCATTGGCCCAGGAGCCACACAACGCCATGCTGTGCCTCCCACTGCTGGGTGGGCAGGGGACGTGCGGTGCAGCTAGCATACAGCTCCTGGGGCAAAGGGAGAAGTGTGCAGAGAACCTGCCAAGAATGCAAACTCTCAAGCCTGCTCTCTGCACTGAGCCACCCCCTTGCTCCTGGGAAAACCGCCCTCCTCTTTCATCTGTCATGCCTTGTTATTCAATTGTTCAGTTGTTAACAGGCAGGAGGCTGCCCTTTACATACCCAGCTGCACCATGGGCCCTCCATACACACTCCAACCTCCCCTTGCACATTTCCCATGCCCTGCAGATATTTCTAGGCCTAGCACCCAGTCTCCCACCTGGGGCACATACTGGGCCTTCACATATGTGGCCTAGCACCTGCCTTCTAGTTGGGTGGCACACACAGGCCTTACCAACTGCCTCCTCCTCTCTGGGGCCCCACAACTGTGCCCCACAACACTCTGCCTTCCTACTCAGGCTGCTTAACTGCCTTCTTATCTCTGGGGCCTAACAACTCTGCCCCAAATGTTCAGCCCTCTCACACAAACTGACATAACTGCTTCCTCATCTCTGGGCCCTCACACTGGGCCAACTAGATCCCTCCTAATCAGGGGGCCTACTTCACTCTCATTCTGGGCTGCCAAGCTTCCTGCACTCTTCTCCCTCTCAGCAATGGCCCCCTCTCTGTGACCTTTGACCACACAGGCCCTGGCTTTGCCTCTAGGCCCCCTGGCTCTGGGTGTCCTCTGCAGTGGGCACTCCAGCCCTTTTGACCCTTCTGGTCCTGGCCCCAGCATTCACCAGTTGAGGGTGCCTTGACTCAGGCTTCTGAGCAGCTAGCCCACTGTCTCTTATATGGGTCCATCTTCTCAGGCCCTATTACAGGGTTACCCACCTATTTATGGTGGGGGCGGTGTTTTAAGGCACCCCTCCTCGCCTTTCACCGGGCTGGTAACTGACCTGGCATTTCTTGGGGGCTGTCCGACCATGAACAGCCCCACTAGGCCACCCATCCCCGACAGTGTGCAGTCTTGTGTCACATGCAGCACCAGGAGCCTCCAACCATCCCCATAGCTCCCGCCCTTATGTCCAAAGTGTTCCTGGAGCAGGAGCTTTGCCTGGCAATGTTCCTCCCAGGGCTCCCCCTCCCAAACTTCTCTGCTCTATTGTTATAACAGAGCTCCCAAAATGGCTGCCCTTATCAGCCACCTGGCAGCTGCCTTAAAGTGATGGAGCACTAAAGCTGCTCTGTCACAGAGCCCCAGCCCAAAGCCTGGTTCTGTCCCATGCAGAAATATGGGCACATGCCCCCCCCATCCCACAACCTGCTCCAGCCCCAGGGCCCCATTCACCTCAGCCCCTGCCCCACTCCCTCCCTCACCGTGGGAGCCACAATCTGCCCCCCCCCACCTTCCCTCCCCCATGCACCTTCTCCCCCACAGACTTACCTGCTGGATGCTGCTCCACATGCCACCAGGCTGTGTTCCTGGCCACGTGCAGGCTGCAGCTGGACGTGTGTGTGTGTGTGTGTGCATGTGTGCGTGCGTGCGCGCGCACGTGCGCATGCGTGTTTGTCTGCATGCCTCTCCCCGTGCTGCTGCAGCAGCTCGAAGCCCATGCCCAGGCTGCCATTGCTGCCCTGCTGAGTGGCCCAGAGGCAGCAGTGGGAGCCTAGGCGCAGGCTCCAAAACCACATGCACAATTAATGCATTAAAAAAACTTACACAAACACTGATTAACATGTTAATCGCATGCATTAACCATGATTAATTGACAGCACTAATTATAAGTATAAATAATATTTATTTTATATGTGTGTGTGTATATATATATATATACACACACACACACACACACAAATACACACACACACATATACCTCAAACATATATATAGAATAATATAAATATAATATAATAAAATTATAATTTATAATGTTTATAATATAATATAAATATATATACACACACACAAATACATATATACACACACAGATATGTTACATGCATATATATGTATGTGTGTATACACACACACACACACACACTATATATATATATATACACATTACACACACACACTCATGCACACACCATTTGAATATGTGCCTGGGACCGCAGCATGTTGAGTCAGGTTGGAACAGACCCAGCCTGCCATCCCCCTGGCTCAAAGTGTAGAGGGGCTGGCTGAGGCATGAAGATGCTCCAGTGTGGGGTTAGCCAGCAGGCAGCCCTTGCACTGAAGCACCCTTGTGCCCCATCCAGCCAGGGGAGCATCTACATATGCACAGCTGCAGAGTAAAATACTCAGCAGCAGAATAGTACTCGTAAAATAGTACAGTTAGTACAGAGTTAATTAGTAGGCCTGTGTGAAGTGGCTAGTATTCATTTCGCATTCGGCTGATTCGGGGAACAGTAATTTGATTCAGTGATTCGAATCACTGTCCCGGATCAATTCAGCTGAATCGGTCAAATCTCTGAATTGTCCCCATCCCCCGCCCGCTCTCCCAGCCCCATCAATGGCTGCCCACCTGGCCCCAGCTCCCGCCTCTTTAAAAAAAAATAAAGAAAAAAACCCCCCACTCACCAGTTGCTGCCAGGCTGGGGGTGGGGGGAGGAGGTGATCCCTGCTGCACCACACTGCATGGGGGCCTCTACCACAAGCCCCCTGAACCCCCGCCAGCTCTCCCAACCCCACTCCCCTGCCCCCCAGGGCTGCCCTGCCCAGCCCCAGCTCCCATTTAAAAAAAAAAAAAGAGTCCCCACCCACCGGCTTCTGCCCAGGAGGG
>NW_005842002.1:616352-616620 GCF_000455745.1 Alligator sinensis
TTATTTTTTTTAAGAGCGGGGGGCGGAAGCCAGGGGGGGCAGCCATGGCGGGCAGCTGGGAGAGTAGGTGGCTGTTGGGGGGCTCATGGCAGAGCCCTCCACATAGTGTGGGGCAGTGGAGAGCAGTGGGAATCACCCACCCCCTGCCTGGCAGCAACCAGTGAGTGAGGGCTTTGTTTTAAAAAGCCAGGAGCTGGGGCCAGCTGGGGCAGCCATGAGGGGTAGCAAGCAAGGGTCAGGGGTGCTCAGGGGGGCTGGGGGAGCAGGC
>NW_005842002.1:617622-625746 GCF_000455745.1 Alligator sinensis
TTCCTGCTGCCCCCTAATGCCCCACATTGTCTGGGGGGGGTCCTGCTATAATCCCAGAAATCCCAAGACCATTGCAGCAGTTGGTGAATGCAGGGCTTTATTTATTTATTTTTTTTAATAGCAGGGAGCTGAAGCCAGGCGGGGCAGCCATGGCGGGCAGCTGGGAGAGTAGGTGGCTGTTGGGGGGCTCATGGCAGAGCCCTCCACATAGTGTGGGGCAGTGGAGAGCAGTGGGAATCACCCACCCCCTGCCTGGCAGCAACCAGTGAGTGAGGGCTTTGTTTTAAAAAGCCAGGAGCTGGGGCCAGCTGGGGCAGCCATGAGGGGTAGCAAGCAAGGGTCAGGGGTGCTCAGGGGGGCTGGGGGAGCAGGCAGGGGATGGGGCCCAGCAGGGGTACCCCCATGGCCCCTTCCCCGCTTCTCCAGCTCCCCCTCCCCAGCCCCCTACTTACCAGCATGGAGTCCAGCTGCAGCTCCCTGTGGCAGCGAATGGGGACTGCCCAAATCTCTAAAGCTCTCTGAATCTTTTCCGAATCGATTCAGAGAGCTTCAAATCGATTCTGACCTTTGAATTGGTCTCCTGATTCGATTTGGAATCAGGGAGTCGGCCGGCAAATTGGGCCAAATTTCCTCTGAATCAAACCAGCACCCAAAGCTTCGCAAAGCCCTATTAATTAGTTTACTCCAGCCTAATAAGGGTGCAGCTGTAGATATGCAATGTTTACTGCAGAGCGAATTAATCTACTCCACAGTAAACATCTCATGCAGACATGCCCACTGTTTCACAAGAACACAGGCCTGGAAATGATCTTACTGACTGCTGAGTTCAGTACCCTGCTATTTCAGGTACCATGTTACCTAATCCCTTTCATCCATTTATCAAGCCTAAAAGTAGTTAGGATTTTTTGTCCCCATTACTCCTATTTGAGAATCTCACTGCTGTAATGGTTAGGAAACATCTCCTAATTTCCAGACTAAATTATTCATGGTCAGTTTATACCTATTTGTTCTTGTTCTGTTGTCTTTTGCTTTAAATAGATCTTCTGTGGTGACACGTACCTTTTTGAGCTTTCTCTCATTAAACCAGCCAATCCCTTTGCATAAGATAGGATCTCCATTCCTTTGATGATCCTAATCACCCTTCTCTGACCTGTTTGAATTTGAATTACTCTTTCCTGAATATGGGTGATCAGAGATTTATACTGTGAGATGACCTATCACCTGTGCCTGTACAATGGCATTATTAATTTCCCCATTTTTACTGGAAATACCTTCCCTAGGGTGCCTGTAGATGTGTGGGGAGGCTGCTCCAATGCACATTGGAGCAGACTTGGCTAATTGAGTCTGGCTTCTGGAGCGTGCTAATTAGCATGCTCCAGAAGCCTCCAAGTTAGACTTCAGGAAGGCCTTCGATACGGTATCCCACACCATACTGGTAAACAAGTTAAGAGGCTGTGACTTAGATGACTACACAGTCCAGTGAGTGGTGAATTGGCTAGAGGGTCGCACCCAGAGAGTTGTAGTGGATGGGTCGGTATCAACCTGGAAGGGTGTGGGCAGTGGGGTCCCGCAGGGTTCGGTCCTTGGACCGATACTCTTCAATATCTTCATCAGCAACTTGGACGAGGGAGTGAAGTGTACTCTGTCCAAGTTTGCAGATGACACAAAACTGTGGGGAGAAGTGAACACACCGGAGGGCAGGTCTACAAGCAGACCTGGACAGGTTGGACATATGGGCAGAAAACAACAGAATGCAATTCAACAAGGAGAAATGCAAAATGCTGCACCTAGGGAGGAAAAATGTCCAGCATACCAACTGCCTAGGAAATGACCTGCTTGGTGACACGGAAGCAGAAAGGGATCTTGGAGTCCTAGTGGACTCCAAGATGAACATGAGTTGGCAGTGTGACGAAGCCATCAGAAAAGCTAATGGCACTTTATCGTGCAGCAACAGATGCATGACAAACAGATCCAAGGAGGTGATACTTCCCCTCTATCGGGCGCTGGTCAGACCACAGTTGGAATACTGTGTGCAGTTTTGGGTGCCACACTTCAAGAGGGATGTGGATAACCTGGAGGGGGTCCAGAGAAGGGCCACTCGTATGGTTAAGGGCTTGCAGGCCAAGCCCTATGAGGAGAGACTGGGGCACCTGGGCCTCTTCAGCCTCCGCAAGAGAAGGTTGAGAGGTGACCTTGTGGCTGCCTATAAGGTCATCACGGGGGCACAGAAGGGAATTGGTGAGGTTTTATTCACCAAGGCACCCCCAGGGGTTACAAGAAATGATGGCCACAAGCTAGCACAGAGTAGACTAGACATTAGGAAGAACTTCTTTACAGTTAGAGTGGCCAAGGTCTGGAATGGGCTCCCAAGGGAGGTGGTGCTCTCCCCTACCCTGGGGGTTTTCAAGAGGAGGTTAGATAAGCATCTGGCTGGGGTCATCTGAACCCAGCCCTCTTTCCTGCCTATGCAGGGGGTCGGACTCAATGATCTATTGAGGTCCCTTCCAACCCTAGCATCTATGAATCTATGAATCTATGAATCTATAAGTATTGTATGTCAGTGTCCCCATGCTTCAAAATGGTGGTGGGGGTGCTTTAACTAAAGCTCATTCAAAGGGATGCTGATGCATGAGACACTGTGGGAGCTTTAATTAGACTGGCTCTTGGAGCTGCTCTAATTAATGCCCAATGCCTCCCCCCCTCCCCCCACTCCCCCAACATACACACACTCCTGGAGCACATGTAAAAACACCCATACTCGCTTAGTCACTTGTTTTATGGTTGTATCATATTGGTGGCTTATAACCATCTTGTTTTTAACTAATACACGCATGTCCTTCAGTTTACATTTTATAACACTGAATTTGCCATGGAAATTACTGATCAACCCCAAGATTTCATACCTTAATTTTTGTTTATATTTTCCCAAGCCATTCATACTACTGATGTCAGAGTAATGGACCTATACTTGTCCAGATCACTTTTTCCTCTTGTATAAACATAGGTACAATGGGCAAAATCCAGAAAGAGACCTTAGAGTCCTTCAAAATAAGTTCTGCAATGCACACAAACTAGGTTCCCGGCCCCAAGAGAGTGAACTACAGAAATGCAGTTGGGTTCACAAGCTTCTTAAATAGTCAACAAAGAAAAAGTCAGACACATCAAAAATGGTGATCCTACACAGCTGCCAAAATGAACCAGGACTGTAAGGGATCACCTGAATCCTCAAGTTCTGTGTCTGATATTCCAGATGCCACATCATATAATCCCCCTTTAAAAGGAGAGAAGCCTCAGCACAATCACAAAACAGCTTTTCTAACCACTTCTAATTTGAATAAAACTAATTTTCCTGTTACATTCATTCCAAAGGAATAGTCAGGATGCGGTACAGTAGTATTCTAGCTATCTAGAATTTTCCAGTGAGTTCAGTACTGTGGTATCAGAACCCTTTATATTTTCTAAAAGTACACTTATTAGGAACTCTGTATCTTTTATTATTTATATTCTAGTAGCACCCAAAAGTCCCAAAACAGGGTGGTAGCTCAGACTACACATGGTATAAACGTGCAAACAGTATGTCTGTCTGGACAAAAAAAGAGGTGAAAATGAGTTAAGCTAACTTGGTTTCCCCCTCACCCTATTTGCATGCATATAAACAGTTTTTTATTGGTTGGCATGGCCATGTTATTGCCTCCTAAACCCAAAGCACTACAGTAGTCTCTGTATTGGTCTTTTGTGAATGAGAAGGAACAGTAGACTTTGTGGGAGCAAAGACTAGCAAAGGAGTGCTTCCTTTATGGAATAAATGGATAACATGGGAAAAAATAGGACTATTGGTTATCTGTGCTCTCTTATCCAGGAAGAGATTTTCCATGACTAAATGGTACATTTACATGCAGTTTTTGGCATTTACGCACAATTTGTAAGGAGGTGGGAATGGGTGAGAGCAACTATTCAACCAGTAAGTAGAGATAATGTATATTAAAAATGTAGCATGCTGTATTATCTGTGTCCAGTGATGTTTGCTAAGGCTGATTTTGCCCTTGGTCCTGCTAGCATGGGTTTCTCTGGCCACCCAGACTGAAATTCTAGAGTGAAATCATTCTTCCCCAACTGATATGACTAGGAGGAGGCAGCGGGGCAAAATGGCATATGACTCAGTGTGTCTCCCAAAGAGAAGGAAGATGTCATACATGGAAATTGTTGTACCTGAGGTGCAACGGGGACATAAGCTGGAAACCTTTTTTTTCCTACTAGGCGTTTCTGTCCCTGCTGACCCATATCTGTTTTTTCTTATAATCAGATTGATTTGAACCTCTCTTAAACTCCCATTACCACAAAGTATAAGAATGAAATCAAGACATAGAAAAATTAAAGTTCTATTATGCTAGGCAATAGTCTCCTAATGGCAACGTTTAGTCATTAAAAATTAGATTCAACAAAGTATTAGTACACAAGCTTGTTTTGCAAGAATGTAGGTGATATGGTTTGCCATCTCTTTGCCATCTTTTTAATTTCTACTATCATAATGGATAGGCATTGATAATTTCCCTCTCTCTCCTCAAAAATGAAATATCATAATAGAGCTGGCAATAAGTGACTCTTTTTAAAAAATATCCTCTGAAATAGTGCCAGTGTTTTATAGCAGCTCTAATCATACGAAATATCATCACATTGACAATGTGTGCACATTATTACTTATATACTCATAAAATATATGTGACAGAACATCTTTCCTTCTACTACCATGGCAAAACTCAAACAGCTGCACCCGAGTATTTGAGTAAAATTAAATATTCTGAACAGTTTGTAGTAAGAAGTTTGATGATAGGGCAACTTATGATTTATTAAAAGTGGAACATCATTTCAATGAAACAATAATTTCCATGGAATTCATTAGCTAATATTGCTGCAACTCTTAGTACAATTTATAACAATTCCTACCTAATAAAATATTAACAGAATTAAGAGTTCAGTTGAAAGAGTTTGTTTATGACAAGATGTGATGAGTTCTTGAGCATCAATTAATTTTTTTTAGGGAGTATTTCACTACTCTTGAAAAGCTGAAAGTCTATCGGGATGAAAGGAGGAAACCTAATAAATAGAGCATAAGAGTATTGTTTGCTTATTCATAGAACCATAGAAAATTAAGGTTGGAAGGGACCTCAGGAGGTCTAATCCAAACCCCTGCTTAAAACAGGGCCACCCCCAACTAGAACATTCTGTAGCAGAAAACCCCCTTTTCCTCTTGCCTGCACTTGCTCTCCCTTCCTTGGATATGTTTTTCCTCTTCTACCTTTTCTTCCTTCCTCTTTCTTTCACTTTAAGATAAGGAATTATCTTATCTTGTTTTAAAATTTGTGTGCGCGCATTTTGTATCTCCCCTTGTATTTTGGTATTTTTATCTATTTGTGTTCAAAAGCATTCCTTTTGTAGCTTATATTTTATACTCCTCACCTTTCAACTTTCAACTAAATGTGTTTAGTTTCAGAAGTAAGTTATACATTGTAACAATGTTAACAAGGGCAGGAATCAAACTGCCGTTTCCCTGTATCAGGTGGGCCCCTGAAAGAATGAGTGAATCAGTGATTGAATGCGTAACACAGTAGCAGGCAGCAGTTAACACCTAGGAAAACCATGGATCAATCAACGGAAGAAATCAATAAAAGACAATGTAGCGACTGGGAAATCTCTAAATGTCACTGTTCAAGGGCTAGAAGCCCTGGGCTGAGTTAATCAATGCTGGGGACCAACTTTTGGGCTGAATATCTCCAGATCGACCACTCCCAGAGCCCTATTCAAAATTCATCAATGGACTCCCAAACCTACATGTACATGCGGCGGACAACCCCTGGGGCTGACAGATGCCATCCAGTAGCCGCCGAGGGGGGAAGTCCCATGAGGGTCAACGACCCCTGGATTGGGCAAACCTGAAAACTGGGGAGTCACCAAAGTCTGCCAAGGACAGATAAAAAGCAGTGAAAAGTGACCCTCAGCGGTGCCCTCTTGATCTCCAACTTGACCAGCACCCGACCTGTCCAGGCAGAAGGACCAGCCGGTGACCCCCTTCTGGAGGATAACACCACTGGAAGAAGCCTCAACTGGCCATCGACGGCAGACTCCAGCACCTGTGGGATAGGTATACCTGACTCTTGTAGCTTGCTACTGTGTGTGTGCATGTGTGTGTGGGGACCAGCCCCAAGGTTTATGATTTAACTTCATTACAGTGCTTCAATCCGCCTAATTAATAAACCAGAATTTTTAAGGATCCCGAGTTGGACATTTGTAGCCAACAATTCCAACCAGGCATCTACTGAGCTGCGCCTTTAAAACCTCCAAGAATGGAGATTCCACCACCTCTCTAGGTAACCTCTTCCAATGCTTCACCACCCTCCTAGTGAGAAAGTTTTTTCCTAATATCCAACTGAAACTTCCTTTGCTTCAACTTGAAATCATTGCTCCTTGTTCTGTCATCTGCTGCCATTGAGAACGCTCTAGCTCCATCCTCTTTGGAACCACCCTTCAGGTAGCTAAAGACTGCTATTAAATCCCTCCTTAGTCTTCTCTTCTCCAGACTAAATAAGCCCAGTTTCCCCAGTCTCTCCTCAGAAATCATGTGCCAGAGCCCCCTAACCATTTTCATTGCCATCTGCTGGACTCTCTCTAACTTGTTCATGTCCTTTCTATAGTGGGGGACCCAGAACTGGACACAGTACTCTAGATATGGCCTCACCAGTGCTGAATAGAGGACAATAATTACTTCCCTTAATCTGCTGGCAACACTCCTACTAATGCCACCCAGTATGCAGTTAGCCTTCTTGGGAACAAGGACACACTGTTGACTCATATCCAGCTTCTTGTCCTCTGTCTGTTTCTGCAGAGCTGCTATTTAGCCAGTTGGTCCCACACTTGTAGCAGTGCATAGGGTTCTTCCATCCTAAGTGCAAGACTTAGACTTTGCATTTGTCCTTGTTGAACTTCATGAGATTTCTTTTGGCCCAATCCCCCAGTGGGTCTAGGTCACTCTGAATCCTAGCTCTACCCTCCAATGTACAGACTACTCCCCCAAGCTTGGTGTCATCCATGAAGTTGCTGAGGGTGCAATCCATCCCATCTTCCAGATCATTAGTGAAGATATTGAACAAAACTGGCCCCAGAACTGACACCTGGGGCACTCCACTTGATATGAGTTGCCAACTAGACCTCAAGCCATTGAACACTACCCATTGAGCCTGACTATCCAGCCAGCTTTCTATCCATCTCACAGTCCCATACTTCCTTAGCTCAGCCAACCCATACTTCCTTAGCTTGCTTGCAAGAATGCTGTGGGAGGCTAAAGCGTTGCTAAAGTCAAGGTATATCATGTCCACTGCTTTTTTCCACATCCACACAGCCAGTCATCTCATCATAGAAGGCAACCAGGCTGGTGAGGCATGACTTTAACAAATTCTTCACCTCTGTTTCCTCTGTTTTTCTTGTGCAGGGACCGGGACTCCCCTAAAGTTGAGGAGGACTGGGTTACAGTGCTTCTGGAGGGGCTGGACATGTTCAAATCAGCAAGTCCAGATGCTCTCCACCCCAGGGTGTTGAGGGAGCTAGCAGGGATTATTGCAGGGCCCTTGGCACAGCTTTACAAGCACTTGTGGTGCTTGGGCCAGGTGCCAGATGATTGGAAGATAGCCAATGTGTCCCCCATCTTTAAGAAAGGGAGGAGGGAGGACCCGGGCAACTATAGGCCCGTCAGTCTTACCTCAATCCTGGGGAAACTCTTTGAGAAGATCATCAAGGAGCATATCTGTGATGGGCCGGCATCGGGGATAATGCTTAAGGGCAACCAGCATGGTTTCATTAGGGGCAGGTCATGTCAGACCAACCTGACTGCCATGATCAGGTCACAAAAGCTTTGGATGCAGGTGTCGCTGTAAATGTAGTCTTTCTGGACTTCAGCAAGGCCTTTGACACTGTCTCCCACCCCATCCTCATTAAAAAACTAGGCGACTGTGGCATTGATGCCTACACAGTCAGATGGATTGCAAATTGGCTGAAGGGTCGTACTCAGTGGGTGGTGGTGGACGGGTCATATTCGACCTGGGGGGAAGTGGGCAGCGGAGTCCCCCAGGGCTC
>NW_005842002.1:626428-633895 GCF_000455745.1 Alligator sinensis
TAGGGTGGCTATGATCTGGAACCAACTTCCAAGGGAAGTAGTGCTGGCTCGTACCCTGGGGGTCTTTAAGAAGCGGCTTGATGCCTACCTGGCTGAGGTCATTTGAGCCCAGTTTTCTTCCTGCCCAGGCAGGGGATCGGACTTGAAGATCTACAAGGTCCCTTCCGACCCTACATCTATGATTCTATGATGACTTGCACTTGGTGAATTAATTCTGACTCTTCCTGATTACTTTCTTCTCCTCCAGGTGCTTAGAAATGGATTACTTGTAGACCTGCTCCACGATTTTTCCAGGTACTGAGGTGAGGCTGATTAGGTTGTAGTTCCCTGGATCCTCCTCCTTCCCTTTCTTAAATATGGGCACTATATTTGGCCTTTTCCAATTGTCTGGGACCTCCTCGGATTGCCATAAGTTTTCAAAGACAATAGCCAGTGGCTCTTCAATGACATCAGACAACTCCTTCAGCACTCTCAGATGCAGTGCATCCAGCCCCACAGACTTGTACACATCCAGCTTTTCTAAATAGTCCCTAACCTCTTCTTTGACCACTGAGGGCTACTCACCTTCTCCCCAGACTGTGCCACCCAATGCAGTAGTCTGGGAGCTGACCTAGCCTGTGAAGACTGAGGTAAAAAAGGCATTGAGTAATTCAGCCTTTTCCCCATTTGTCAGTAGGTTGACTCTCCCATTCAGTAAGGGACGCACACTTTCCCTGACCTTCCTCTTGTTGTTTGCAACAATAATGACAAAATGCAGTTTCAAACCTCAACACTAAATAATACATGGCTATGAAACCGCTAAAAGCATGAAAACTGAATGGATAACTAATGTATGTCAACGCATGCAGACATGTATTATAGGCCCAATCCTAGTTCACTGAATTGATGTGAAATTTTGCATATCATCAGTAATAAGATCAAGTATCTCTTTTTGTTACTATCAAGCTAGAAAAATAGATGGAGGAGCATTATTTAATTCTGATGTATATGTATATGCTTTTGGTAGGTACTTATTTGAGAATAATTCAAAGGAGGAAATATTCCATTTCACTTTGTTTATATACAGTATCTTTTAAAACAATACCACACTATTCCTTTCACAAGGAAGCTTTATTACAGTGATTTTATAATTCATTGCAGAGAATTTTGAATGCCCCAAAAGCCAGTTTTTAAGAATTGTAATCAGCTGGGTTTTTTAATTCATGGAAAATGTATTATTTATTTCAAACAAAATACATCAGCTTTTTGGTAAGTCTCCAGGGTGAAAAAGATACTGTAAGCCTGACAGAAATGACTCAGAGAAACTCTCTTAGTATGAGGGAGTTCCAAGTGATGTAGAAGCACAAGAATGGTGCTAATCTCTCTCTCCTCAGACTTCCCATAAAGTGAGTTCTCAAGAAATAATAAGAAAAGGATTGGCTGGATCCTAGCCAATAGGCTCATTGCCACCAAATCTAAATTAGAGCTGTCCTGAAAGTGCCTGTAGTTATGCTAGTGGCTAGCCAGGCCCCCAAAGACTGAATAGATTCTTTAAAATCCTCTACCATCTTCTAAAAAAACCAAAATCCAAATCCTCTCCCATCTCCTAAAAAAACTAATAAAAAACCTAATAAAACTGTGTTCAGCCTCACATACTTTTGGAAAGTTCTTGCACAACAATCCCAATAGAAACAACATGCCTACATCCTGGTATGGTCAGAATATTGGATTTTTCCATATTGAGGCTCAGATCAAGTGTAGTGTATGAACTGGAGATACAGGCAGGCAAAGTAGTTAAAACCATCAAAAACCAGCAACCTCATAGGATCATAGGAAAGTACAGCTGGAGGGGACCTCACAAGGTCATCTAGTGCAGCCCCCAGATCGGGGCATGATCATCCTTGACTAAACCATCTCATCCAAGTATCTGTCTAACCTGCTCTTGAAAACTTACAGACATGGAGATTCCACAGCTTCTCTAGACAGCCTGTTACAATGTTTGAACACCCTCCTAATCAGAAAGTTCTTCCTCATCTCCAATCTAAAATTTCCCTACTGAAGCATGAGGCCATTGTTCCTAGTCCTCCCCCTACAGCCATAGAGAAAAGCTCATCTCCGTCTTCTCTGTAATCACCCTTCAGGTATTTGAAGACTCTTATTAAATTCCCTCCTCAGTCTTCTCTTCCTCAGGCTAAATAACCCTAGTTCTTTCAGCTGTTCCTCATAAGTCTTGCCTCTCAGGCCCCTAATCACTTTTGTTGCTCTACGCTGGACACTTTCCAAACTGTCCACATCTATCTTGAAGCATGGGGCCCAAAAATGGTTGCAGTAGAATGCTGAATAGAATGGAAGAATCACTTCCCTTGATTTGCAAGTGTCATTCCTATATGTTTCCAGGCAAAATGTTACTCTATACTGTTCAACAGAAAATCATTTTTCTTTTGAGGAAACAACACTGAGGATATTGTATAAACTGGCCCATCCAAATCCAGCCTTCACTGCTTAGGAACATGGTGGTTTCCCTGACAGCAGAACAAAAGCCAGGTTAGAGATAGTCTCTTTTAACCTTTTGATCAGAGACTGGCTTTGATCTAACTCTGTGGCCTGAGAGAAGGAGTCTGAAGATCTTTGCTGATCTCCAGCTACTCAAGTAGGGCGTGAGATAGATTTAGCACTTGAAGAGCAGCTGACACTTTGGAATTTGTAGCAATTTTTTTACCCCCTTTAACAGGTCAATTTCTGTTTTTCTTCTCTATTAAATAAAAAGGATTTTTTTTTTAATGAAAATGCACTATTTATTTATTTCTTAAAAATTAATTTTTTTCCTGCTGCTTGTTCCCTGCTGATTATGAAGTCATTATTGCTTTTTTGTGACAATTTCCACAGCAACCAAAATAATCTCACAGACAGCTATGGCTTCAGGTGGAAAATAAGCAGCATAAATTCATGGTCATTTGTTACAAACAAAAGTAGGGAAGAAGAAAACAGAAAAAAATGTTACACATAAAACAAGAATGTCAAAACAGAAAAGGTTTCCAAGTTTCTCATGTGGCAGTTCTGCTTCCCTCTTACAATAAACATGTCAACTCAGAAGAGAAAGCTTCCAGCTGAGCGCCACACTTTCAACACCCATAAGTCAGATTGAGTAGCAGATGTTAAATGTGAGAGCCATTAAGACCAATTATGTTTTCCGAAAAAATGTACAGTAATAGCAAGTGCAGGAGATCCTATATTACACAACAGCATCAAGTCAAACAGAGGTCAAAAATATATTGTACCCTTTCACAGAAAGTGACCACCTAGCAGGAGGATGTCTGCCCTGAGTTTGTTGCAACCATTTGAAGAAAAGAGTAGTAATTCTAGGCAGCTCTTTCTATATTTAGGATGGAAATCTCATTTTTTTAGGATGAGATTAGAATTAGAGCAATGGTCATCATATTATGCACAAATACTCAATTAATCCACATATTTGGATGACAACTTCAAGCACGCTGCAGGGAAACAGCTACTGAGGGGCCCTTTTTCTCTCTCTTCCCAAACTCAATGAGCATTCATTATTATGCTTCCTAATGAGCATTCATTATTACACTTGCCAAGCTGAATCACCCTGATGTCATCCTGAGAAGGCAGGTAACTTCCAAGTTTAAATGCAAGTGGGGTTTCCATCTGAGGTCTCAGGAAATAAATAATGCTATATACTTTTTGCAGCGCCAGCATAAACAAATAAATACTGCCCACATACATTTTAAAATCACCAAATAGATACAGCTTGTAATTTTTATAGTAGAACCCTTTTCAGAGCTAAGCCATATGTTAAATGTAAATACAAACTATGTAGCACATATGTAGGTAAATGAAATAATCAATACATACTTTATTAGCTTACACACCACTAGGGGTAAAGAACCTGATATGTACAAGAGATATGGACATATTGCCACTGACTGAAACATAATCTCAGAGTGAGCAGCGTTAAACAACTTTTGGATCTTGAATCCAAAAAAGTCAGCCAAATTATGAATAAGTAATCCACAACTACAATAACACAGAGCAAAGTGAATTATTTTTTTAGCAAACTATGAAACTAATTCTTGTTTTATTCTTGTTTTAAAAAATCTAGTAACTGGATATTTCAAACTAATACATACAGCAATATTAGAGATTTCACAGCAAGTTTGTCAACTGGTGGAACTGACACCTTCACGTATACTGTATAAGTCACAGCTTGAAGGCTGATTCTGCACCCAAACTTATATCAGTAGCTCCCAATGGGAATATAATACATATATCTGAAAGCAGGATTTGGTATGAAGGAAGCTGGTGAACAGCATGTTTCTTGTGCAACTAGTGGATTAATATGCAATCTACCTTTTTTTTTTTAAAAAAAAAAAAGAGGAGTTTACAAAGCCTTAGGAATTACCTTCAAAGAGAGAATACTGTGCGACTATTTATATACAAGTAGCATCCAGCTACTAAATATTGCCCTTCTTTGAAGATGTTAAATCTCAGAGCAACGTGACTATAAGTCATAACTAAATGATTTTGTTTAATTATGAAAGTGTAACAAAATTAGGTTTCTTACTTGTATAGCACAACACTCTGATATGGACTAAAAGCACTTATATTTATTCAGGGCTCAACTCTTTTAGGACAAAGGCCAATAGTAGGTAATCTGTAGCTGCTCACTGGGAGGGAGTTCTAGGAAACATTAGCCTTGCACCAAACACTGTTCCTCCTGTAGTTATGCAAAGAGTATTGTGACTGTTATGCCACTCTTGCAATGTGCCCATTTGTCTCTGAGCCCAGCCACTTCTACTGGTGTGTGAAGACTTGGGACAAGGACATTACCAGTTTCCCACTCATTTTTTTAAGTCTAGGTGTCAGCAGAGACATAAACCTTGAGCAGCCTCTATGATCATGGTACAGGTTACAAAGGCAAGGGTACAAAGGATAGCCACCTCTCCCACTGTACGCCTGTGAAGAGGCCAAATACAAACTTCCCTTTACAATTTTAAAGCAAGGTAACCAGGCAAACTATCCCATTAAAATATATTAATTGGTAAAAAGATTCATAAATATTAAATTTAACCAGCCACAAAAACATATTTTTAAAAGTAGCTTCACTGACTGTCACTCTCCCAATTTTCTTACTCCTTCAGGCTGTGTAAAAAAGACCCCACAAACAACAGGAAAACTAATTGCAGGAAAAACCGTGCAGGAAAAACCCCCAAAGTTTTGATAAATGCACAAATTAAACAAACTGGAAAAAATGCATAAAATATTTTTCACCAATTTATAACAAAAATCATGTAATACATTGAATTACTCTCTGGAATATTTTCACTGAAGTCCATGGAGTTACACCTAGGATTAATTTGAACTAATGATTTCAAGTGGTGCACTGTTCTATGTAGTAATACAATTGCCATAACAAATTCAAAGCAAAACATGAACATCAAACAAACAAAACTAATTATTATTGCCTATTTGGGAAACTATTTATGGAGGGGGAGGGGCATATCTTTGAATATCCTTAGCAGTCTTAGTAACAAAAATCAGGACTTTCTAATATTTTGAAAAAACCTTTTTATACTTCCTGCAACAAATGCACCCAGAAAGTATAATTTACAAACTCAATCCAGAAAAGTAAAATGAAAGGCTGCTACCTCTCTTCATTTATATTTCCCAAGCTAAAGGCACCATAGTTTGATAGATTTCATAACTGATTTTTTTTAAATACATGCTGTTATAATAAAGCTAATTATCACATCAAAAGATATATAAGGCTGTTCCCCACAACAGTGCCCGCCACTTCCATCACAGAGTAAATTCTTGTTTTCCCCTGTGAGAGACTTCAGTGGTTTCTATCGACTCTATAAAATATCATCTCCAGCTACAGCCGCCTACCCAAGGCACATTGCTTCTACTCAGTCCTACTCCTGATGAAGTTAAGAGTGGTTGCACCTACACCTATCTACAGAGGCAGATATTTTAGTAAATATCTACAGAGGCAGACATTTTACTAAACCATTCCCCCCACCCCAAAAAGCGTGAAGCCCACAAACGCAGGGGAAACAACAATCATCTCTTCCACCGGCTTTAACTCAACCCTCCAAACATATATCTTTTTTTAATTTCAAAGCTCCCCATGTCTTTGAAAGAAAAATCTTTGCTAAACAACACTTTTTTAAATCCAGCTGTTTTTTTCATTAGCCCAACTTGTTCTCTAGTCACTGCCCTAGCTACTGGTGCAGTCTACCTTCCATCTACAGTTGATGCTGCCACCTCCAAGCTGCCTGAAGTCAGCAGAGAGAGGCACAGCAAACTAGAAAGGAGTAATGGGCTCCTGATAAGAGACAGGCACTCTCATACACTTGAGGGGAATTGATGCCCTCGTCGCTTTTCTGCTCTATCCTGCACTGAACGCATGTGGCTGGATGGAGCCCGTTGACTTTGTAGTTCATGCGACCGGGAAGAAATGCAGCGAGCAAAGCTAGAAGCCCTCGCCTGCCTTGAGCCTGGCGTTTTAAGCCTCGCTTAAGCCAAACCGTTGAAACGCTCAAAGCCAGGAGACATCATCCACCACCCCCCTCTCCAAACACACGCACACCTTAGAGACAGAGAAAGGCAAAGCTGGGGACTGACAGCCTCAGACGGGAGAGGACGAGGCTTTCTGAGGTGTGGGGCAAAGCTTCCCAAAGCACCGTGGAGCTATAAGGAGTCGGGGTGTGGGGGCGGGGCAGACAACGAGACCCCCCCCGACCCTCTCCAGGGTGCTGAAACAGGCGAGCTCCTGAGCCGACCCTTCTCCTTGCACTTAGCACGTCCAGCCTTTTGCACGGGAGGGAGATAAACATGTAAATACATAAATAAAGTACCACCCCCCCATCCCCGCTTCATTTATTCACAGGGCTGGAGAAAGCAGCGATGGGCACGAGCATGGGCATGGAGGCGGGGGGTGGGGAGGAGGCTATTCAGCAAGGCAACGGCGTCTGGTCCCAGCAAAGTAGAAGCAGAAGAGATTCAACCTCCGTCAACCGCAGCACCGCACTTGGGGTGGTTTTGGCGGCGCGGGGGGGAGCGGGGGGACACTTCCGAGGAGCCCATTGAGTGATTCCTTTCCTGTGTCCCAGCAAAGTGGAAAAAAAGGAGCAGGGCAAAGGAAGGGGGAAGGCAGGGCAGGGCAAAGTTAGGAAAGACCCAGGGTGCCCCCCTAGCTCTGTTTCTACCTAGAAGAAGAATGCCAAGACCTTGTGGGGGGGCATATCTTCTCAACCCCCTCATTTCTTTAGACTCAAGCCCCCTCCCCGCCGCCTCGAGGCACCTCGGAAGACGCCAGCTCTTCAGTTTGCGCTCTTTTTTTTCGGGGGAAAAAACAAACAACCAAATGCTGGAGCCCTTCTCCTGCTGCCAGGACCGAGCCCAACAGGTCAGGAAGGGCCGGCGGTGCGTGGCGGCAGGCCGCGGGCCCACGGGGCGTGGAGCAGA
>NW_005842002.1:635056-645724 GCF_000455745.1 Alligator sinensis
AAGTGGCTGCAACTTTGCAAACAGCTGGCACTTAAAGGGGAAAGGGGGGCGGGGGCGCTGCTGCCTTCCGCCAGCGCCAGCATTCCTCCGACGCTCCGCGCCGATCCCCATCCAGCGGAAGCCCTGCGGGGTCAGCCAGGCTGTGAGCAGGTTCCAGCAGGTGACAGATAAATAAAGGCCTCCGGGGTTTTTCACCCCATCAGGTGATGGCAGATGTCCCCCCGCTGAGACTGGAAGGGCCAGCCCCCCTCCTGTCGCTGCTGCCTTCCGCCAGCGCCAGCATTCCTCCGACGCTCCGCGCCGATCCCCATCCAGCGGAAGCCCTGCGGGGTCAGCCAGGCTGTGAGCAGGTTCCAGCAGGTGACAGATAAATAAAGGCCTCCGGGGTTTTTCACCCCATCAGGTGATGGCAGATGTCCCCCCGCTGAGACTGGAAGGGCCAGCCCCCCTCCTGTGCCCCGATGCTAGAAATTGCTGGTTAGGGCAACGCCTGCCAGGTTCCAGATCTGAGAGCCGGCTCTGCTCTTTGCACCCGGGCTGCTCATGGTGGGGGATCCGCACGCGCTCTCTGGTTAGACAGGAGACTCTGGGCAGTTGGGGCACCCGAAGTGCCATGGTCCATCAAGATGCAGGAGCCAAGTGCAGTTCCCACCTGCCTTTGAGTGCTTAG
Source organism: Alligator sinensis (assembly GCF_000455745.1). Classification (NCBI taxonomy): domain Eukaryota; kingdom Metazoa; phylum Chordata; order Crocodylia; family Alligatoridae; genus Alligator; species Alligator sinensis. The sequence goes on from NW_005842002.1 coordinate 635,727, forward strand.
GAGCTAGAGGTGTGCTCTATTTAAACAATGGGATTTGTGGAGCCTGAGCCAAAACTCAGTTGGATCCAAGTCTCCACTCAATATGCTTGCAATCTGTCCTGCTGGGATGCATGTCTGGATAACAAGCAGACAAGGTTCTTTGGGTGAAAGACCAACTTAAATAGTTGGGGAAAAAAATCTTTAGCAAGCTTTCAGATTTAAAAACCTAAAAGAAGCAGTATCTTGTGTGGATAACAAGAAGTATCTTGTGTGGATAAAAAGGAGTCCCCAAATCCCCCAAATGCCAAAGGCTACATGCCACATTGGTATTTTTAAAAGCATTGAGGTGTTTCTGTGCACTAGTAGGAGATAGACTGGCTTTCCATTTAAAAAACAGAATTTGAGGATTTGACCATGAAAAATCAGCAGGTTCCAAGTGGATCTCACTTTTACCTTCTTTTTTTTTTAGTATTTCTCATCTAGCTGTCACAGGATAATGATCACTTGGCATCTGCACTACAAAGATGGGGGAGGATCATTAGAAAAGCAAACTTCTCTGTTTACAAAAGTAAGGAGTGGCTGGGAGTGAAAATGCTTGCATTAAATTACCGATATGTCTAAGCATTCTTTTACACTTCGCATGGTCTTGGCCACTGTCTGAGTGTGGAAAACTGATTAGTGACCCTGAAAATGCATTTCTGAAAAGGTAACAGCATAAGAAATGGAATATGATTCCCTGTCCTTTCCGCTGTTTCTTGGTTATTGTGTCTGAAACACTCATGAACATCAGCATTCAACCCATGTGCATATGGGAGGCAGGGGGTTGGTTTGTTCATAAGTTCTTTTTTTACATACACCTGCCTTCAGGCCACAAGTGAAACCAAATTGCATTGTTTTGTCCCAACTCCTGGGTGAAATCTAGGCCTTTCTGTAGTTAGTAGGCGTGTTGCTATTGATTTCAAAGAGGCTAAGATTTCACTGCCTTGTGTCATGTAGTGTAATTGTTGATCTCTCTTTAAAAGACTGAGGACTGAAACATGAAATAGCTGGGATGCTGCACTGTGCAGTATATGACTGTGCAGTGTATGACTGAAATCTAATAAGGACTACTAATTCCTCTATTTCCCAGAGGTTTATTCATGCCTTGTGAAGTGCCTCAAGCTACCATTACAGAAACAGTCCATCCTTTCCTCAGCTTCCTTCCAAGTTGGTACAACTCCAGCACCCTCCTTACATGTTTAACAATTTGGCCTCTAGTGTCTTTAGTTATGTTTGCTCTGGGCTTGTAGGGATAGTTAACTTGAACAATGTACAGTCAGATTGTTCATTGTGTGAACTTCCCCAAGTTCAGCCAGTTTCTTTGGCACCAACATAAAAGTGTACAGATATGGGTAAGATAGATGTTAACAGTCGTTCTCAGAATTATTAGCAAGGGGAGAGACTCCATTCCTCACTTCCTGTGTTCTGCAAGTGCCTCAATCATTTAAATAATTCGTAGGGACCTACTTAATTTGCAGTTTTGTGAAATACAGGATTGTCTGCAAAATCTGCAAAATCAACAACAATAGAAACCTTAATAAAACTAAAATGCTGGCTTCCCAGCGGGAGCCTGTGATCCTCACTGCCAGGAGAGAAAGGTGCTGGCTGGCAGGGCAGCATGAATGGCAGCAGACAAGATAGCTGCTGCCCCCCTCAGTGCTCCTCCCTCCAAGGGCCTGTTTGCCAATCAGCGCCAAGGGGCAGGGCCGCATGAAGGGCAGACTGCAATAAATATGGCAGCCACCTCTCATCCCACTGGGGCCTCTTTGCCAATCAGCATTGAGGGACAGGGCCACACAAACTGCAGACAGCAATCAAGATGGAGACCACCCTCTCATCCCTCCCCCAGCCCCAGGTCTCTCCACCAGTCAGTACCAAAGTGCAGGGCCTCGCCAACAATCAGTGCCGAGGGGCAGACCCCTATTAATTCTTAAACATAACACCTAGTAGTCTCTTCTCCATCACACTTGCCTGGCCCACATCTAATTGGCTCAGGGTATCTTCTGTGCACAGAATGCAGGTACTGAAGGCCGAACCTGCTCCCAGTAGAATCAATGATAAAACCTCTTGCAAACTTCCAGGAGAGCACAGTTACTAAGAATGGCGTAGACAGCATGTGCAGAATCTGTTGGGAGAGAAACATCTATTTGTTATATGTTTGTTCACTGCTTTGCAAATTGCATTCCTGGGCTGCTCCTCTACATGTTAACTCAATCCAAACAAATGCATAAGCTCATACTGTCACTACACTCATGTCAGTCATACATCCTATGAATTAAGTTCAAACTGGTACTAGCAAAGTTTTGTCATGACTTATATCCTTATTCACATAAGTGCTATTTTGCTTACTACTTGTAGGTAAAAGTCTTTCTTTACTTCTACTCAGATGTGCCAGGTTTGAAATTAAAACAGGATATACTATGAGTGAAAAAACCTGCTTCTGGCCAGCATATTGCTCATTCAGTGATTTTTATTTTAAGTTAAAGCTTACTTAAAATGTCTTTATTTTGTAATTTGTTGACATTTCAAAAAGCTCACATGTAACTAGATTTACAGTTAAGTAAATACTTAAATATCTGGAAATACATTTTTTCTTAACAAAAATTACTTTGTTTCTCAACAGCAATCAACATTAAAGTAAATGTTCTAAAGATGTTAATTATAATATGCATTCACTACTATTATCCAAGGTAATTACTATCTTCAGATTTATTTGAATTTAAATTGGTAAAATTAAATGAAGTATAGCCAACTTTACTCTTCCATGTATAGTTTCAAAATAGAGCCAAAAAAGAAATAAACATGCAAACAAAACCCTAACAACAAAAAACTCCATGCATATTTCAGGAGAAAAAGAGAGGCCAGTTGGATGTTGGATAATAGGTCCTGACAAAAACAACTAACAGAAACTTCATAATCATCATAGACAAGTAACTTACACTTCTCAATGAGTGGTCTTATCCCGTGGCCTGCTTTCACTGAAGTCAATGAAAATATTGCCAGTGTGTTAGAGCACTTAGGCCCAAAGAGCACTTAGTCATTTGAGACTTTGACTGCATGATAAATGTGACACATTTGTATGGCTGTATACTTAATAAAGAAATCACCTGATAAGTATATTAGATTATTTTTTATTATATTCCAAAGGTATCATTCCAAAAAAATGGCATGGATATTGTGGAATTATATTACAACGAAGTTAATTGCCGATTTGATTTATTACAGTTACACAAGCACGTTCATTAGGTCTGTGCGAGTCAGCAGTGATCCGATTCAGCTTCGGATCCAGCTGCTTTGAATGTCCGGGATCCAATCCGGAGCTCCGGACCGGGTTTCTGCCTCAATCCGGCCAAAGCAGCACCGAAGCTTCGGAGCCGGCTCGGAGATCCAGCCATAGCGTATAATGGGGAATCAATGAAATATCTATAACTTGGTTGTTTTTTGTCCAAATTGGATGTAACTTGCAGAGATTGTAGCTTCTGGTGGGACTATGAAACCTGCCAAGTTTCAAGAAGAACAGTGCAGGGGTTTGGGGAACTGTACCCCAAATTCTTGAAAGCCATACTCATGTCACAGCTATATGTTACAACACAGGGGGGTCAAAACTGAAGGGGTGGTAGCTCTTACTGAGGCCATAAAGCCTGCCAAGTTTCAAGGAGATCGGTATAGGGGCTTGGGGGGAACTGCACCTCAAGCTGTGGACAATTAAAACTCGTGCCATGGGTGACACTGTGTGTGTTAAGGCACAGCAGGGTGACAGCTGCAGGGGTGGTGGCCCCTGCTATGGCCATGATGCCAGCCAGCTGTCGAGGAGATCGGTGCAGGGGGGGTCTGGGGCCCTGCACCCCTAGCTGCTGACAAGCAAAACCCTTGCCAAGACTCTGTCTGTCTTGAGGCAGTTGATTGTCTGTATTGATTCTTTCCTCTCCTTAGCCTGGTTTTGTAGGTGCTAATTGATGCTTGTAAAGTCATTATGTAGTAGCTAGGTCCTGTGTATTGAGCTGGTCCCTGAGTCCCTGGTCCCTGAGTGAATCAGGATTGATTGATTGGTACCTGGTAACACAGCAGCTTAGCAGCCAGGTCTGCAGCAGTGTCTCCCCTCCCCACCCCAAGACAGACACAGTCAGTCCCACAGCATCCATGGCATGAGTTTTGCTTGTCCACAGCTTGAGGGGCAGTTCCCCCCCAAACCCCTGCACCGATCTTGAAACTTGGCAGGCTTTGTGGCCTTAGCAACAACTACCATCCCTGCAGCTTTCACCCTGCTATGTTATAACACATAGACGTGACAGGAGTTTTGCTTTCAACAATTTGGCGTACAGTTACCCCCAAACCCCTGCACTGATCTTGAAACTTGGCAGGATTTGTGGCCTCAGTTTTTACCCTGCTATGTTGTAACGCCTAGACGTGACAGGAGTTTTGCTTTCAACAATTTGGGGTACAGTTCCCCCCAAACCCCTGTATTGATCTTCTTGAAACTTGGAAGGCTTCATCTTCTCTGCAGAATCTAACATCCCTGAAAATGTCATCTAAATCAGACAAAAAACAACAAAGCTATAGATATTTTATTGTTTCCCCATTATACCCTATGGCCGGATCTCCAAGGTGGCTCCGAGGTGGCTCCGAAGCTCTTCGGAAGCTCCGAACCACTTTAAGAAGCCTAATGAGGCCAGCACTTTGACCCGGATGTGCTGCTTCAGACCCCGAAGCATCCAAAGCTTCTCTGGATCCGAAGCTCTGTCCGAAGCCTCGCACAGCCCTAATGTTCATAGAATCATGAAATCATAGAAAAGATGGGTTGGAAGCAACCTCTGGAGCTTATCTAGTCCAAATGCACACCAGATGCAGGATCATCCTTATCCAAAACATCTTATAAATATCTTTGTCTAGCCTGTTAGTAAAATTACAGTCATCAGTAGTTTATTAATACTAAGCTACACTATTAGTATAACCTGACACACAACCACAAGGCATAACACCCTAACCTGCTGCAGGTACAGCAGACAGACTATGGCAACCAATGTCCTGATGCTGCAAGGTCTGTTAAAATAGGGTGGCGAGATCCAAGGAGGAGGACCATGCTTTCTCTGCCCACTCCTCTTCCTCCCCACCCCCAGTACAGAGGACAGCAAAAACTCTCACAGTGACCATGTCTACCCAAGTCACTGATTGCATAGTAGCTCATTAGTAGCTCATTACTACTGCGCAGTAGTAACGAGCTACTGTGCAGTCAGCATCACAAAAAAGCTGTGCAGGGACATTACCGCACAATAACTCCAGTTACCGCACAGTCATTTAGTACTTGTGTATGCAAATACTAAATGATTGCACAGTAACAATTGCTCTATCAGTGTCTCATGTAGACATCTGTACCAATCTGGCCAAGGGGTAAAGTACCTTCCTAACCCCAAATATGGCAATCTCTGGCCCTGAGTGGAAGGGCAAGGCCCTCTAGCCAGGAGCCTCTCGGTTTTAGTCCCAGTAGGCACATTAGTACACGCTAGTCAAAATCCCCAGTCTTGGCTGCAGTCAACACCCACATGCTTCTGAGGAAGGTAAACTATCACCTCTCCCCTTCCCTCTTCCCCTCCCAACACATGTAGCAACGGTAAAAATTTCCAGCCCCATTTGTCAACCAGAAAAGCCTAGAAGTACAGGACATATCCATAGCAGAACATAGCCATAACTACTGCTAGATCATCCTTGACCCATACTTAGTCAAGCTCTTCTTGAACACCTCCAGTGATGGTGAATCCACAAGTTCCCTAGCCAGTCTATTCCACTGCCTCACTACTCTAACAGTGAAGATGTCTTTTCCTGAAAGCCAATCTAAAACTGCTTTGCTACAACTTCAAGTCATTTCCTACTCTCTGCAGCAAGAGAAAAAATGCTGTTTTCACTCCTTTTTGTGACAGCCCTTCGGATATCTGCAGGCTTCTATCATGTCCCTTCTTAAATGCCTTTTCTGCAAAATGAGCATGCCTATTTCTTTCAACCTCTCCTCATAAGGCTTGCCTTCCAAGTCCTTTATTATTTTTGCCTCCTGCGCCTGGACTCTACCTTCTACATGCCCTTTTTTTAAATTGTGGAGTCCCAAACTGCACACACTGCTCTAGATGAGTGCCAAGTGCCAATACTCTAGATGAGTGCCTAGCCAGTGCCAAGTAAAGAGGTACTATCACCTCCTGCATTTGCACTTAATGCTTCTAGTGAAACCACAAACCACAAACAGCTTTTGTGCAGCTACAGCACACTTCAGACTCAGACTGAGTCTGTGATCTACCAAGACTCCTAGAGTCTTCTGCATAGCATTGCCATCCAGCCAGGCATCACCCATTTTGTATTTGTATTTTTTATTTTTCTTCCCAAAATTCATCACCACATTACTATTGGTAATGGTACTCCTGACTCAGAATATCTGTGTATCCAAACCTGGAAGTATACCAGCAAGGCCACTTATAGCTTATCTACAATGGCTGCTCTCAAGTACACTACAAACCAAGGGCTCAAGAGCATTTGCAGGAGATGCCCCTCCCCTCCCCTGATTGTTCGCTCAAATGAGCTTCTGGGTTACAGCAATGCCTGTGGGTGTGCAGGATGGGGTGTCTGGGCCCTTTAGTCTTGGGACTTGTTGCCATTGCAGTATAGATGAGCCCTACAAGGCCTTGGCCATTGTCATTTTGGCCCTACTTATTTTGGTCAAGGGAATATTTTTGTCATTGCTGAGAGAGGCAGTTAGCTGCAGTGGTCTGAAGTCAGGCAATAGGCAGGTTAGGATAAAAACTTAGAGCTTTTTTAAATGAGAAAGTCTCTAAGGTGCCACCCCATCTGTTAGTGAATCAGGACTGGGGTAGTCCAGATGAGTTCCGCAGGGAGCCAGGGGTACACAGGGTTCTGGCATCAAAACTGGATTCAGGAGCTGTAGCAGAAGTTCAAAGCAGGCTGGGATCAGAAGTCATAGCCTGAGACAGGGTAAGCCAAGGTTTAACAAGGATCAGGAGCCAAAAGCCAGACCCAAAGGTCAAACCGGAATCAAGAGCCAAGAACTGGAATCAGGGAATGCCAAAGGCCTTACCAGAATCAGAAGCTGGAGTCAGAACCAGAAAGCCAGCATGGAAGATTAGGAACTTTCACCATTACCCAGCCAAAGATACTGCAATCTGAGTCTGGTTATTAGGGGCTGAAGCAGGTGGGTCCTGCTGCCTTTGACTTGAGGGGACTGACTGCCCTGAATGCTTCATTCAGCCCAATTGGGTGGGACCAAGGGTCTGAGCTTGCTGCAGATGATGCCTTTTCAGAGATGACTTGTCTATATCTCCTGTTCAGAATGGACTGGGTCCAGGGTTCTGATCTGACCTCATTACATGGTCCTACCTTCTTCCTTATCATTGCTGGTAATTCATATTATAACTCTTAGGTGTTGCTTAGTATTTTCCCCTCAATCTTCTTTTTGGCCAGCTGCAAAGATAAGTACTATAGGAAGAGTCTTCCAAGAGATACTTTGACAGTCTTTGTTCTGTCATCCTACCCATAAGTCCTGCTGAGTGATGTTGTTTGAATTTCACCACATTTACTATCCTTGTTTTTCAGAAACCTCCTGAAATTACTATTAAATTGTCTGTATGTGTCCCTTTACTAGCTAAAATTCATTCAATATTTGTATTTTTTTAAGTTTGTGTCTATTTTATTTTATGTAGCTCTTATGAAAGTAATTTTCTCAGGTAAGCAATCCTTTAAATACATTGGAACTGCTCATGTGAGAAGGCACGTGTGTGGGAGATTGTAGGATTAGGACTTTAAACAGCATTATAGGTTAACATGGTTATTTATGCATTTAGATTACTGATATAGAGTGTTTAGCTGCAGTGCTGGGATTGCTCTGCTGGGACTGAAATCAGAATACAAGAATATGCACGTTTAATTTTGAAACAGGAGTGTCAGGACTTCATATAGCATATAAGATGTTATTGATTGTTCTAATATTGGTTATGATTGAAAACATCACTATGATTTTATTGTTTTAGAATTCCAAAAAGATTATGCATCTTCATCAAAAGACCTGGTGATATCTCTAACAATCCAGGCTAAAGAGAAAGGGCTTAGAAATTCATTACTCAAGGGCAGTTTCAGTCTTTAATGATGTGTTCTCACGTTCCAGAAGTATTTACAAAGGTTCCCTTAACATAAGCTCTGTTAAACCGAGGCTGACTGAATTTGCCTGAATTATTTCTTAAAAAGAGCATCTGAATTTATATCTGTAATGGGTGATATGTCCTTAAAGTACAAAAGTATTTATAAAGGTGACAAAAAAGTCAGCTCTTTTATACTGTGGCTGATTGAGGTTGCCCATATTATTCCCTAGACTACATTATAATACCAAAACACAGGCACATTTTCTAAGTCCATATAGCTTAATTAAAATAATATTTCTATTGAAATAATTCTTCATTAAAGTAAATGTGCATGGCGAATATGAGATTTTTTTATGTCATTGTGTTTGTCATCTGAAAAAATGGACTGTGAACTTTCCTTTTTTCCTCATCTTTAATGCTGATATAATAAAGCTAAACATAACTGAAAGATAGAACTCTCAAAACCAGCAGTTTAAAAGTATTTAGAGAGGCTGTTGGTATTTCCTTGGCATTCGGCATGTGCATACCAAACACTTAAAATGGTCATTTCTATGTACATTGTGCCAACCCAATCTCAGACTTGGTGACAACAGATCACCACATCATTCCCACGGAGACTTCTTCATGAATAGAGGCTTGATCCATATCCAGAAGCACCAGGTTCTGACTATACCTGTAGTGCAAGCAAGCAAAGCCTCACTTACCCAAGCCAGAGTAACCCAAATCCAAATGTAGGTGTTTTTAAAGGAAATGTTTAATATTCTGAGCTTGGTATTCAGAGATGCTGAGCACTGAAAGCTCCAACTGGCTTCAACTGGTGTTTTGGGTATTCAGCACTTCTGATTAGGCATGTCTTCAGCCGTGTACTTAAAAATTAACGTGTTTACTTCAGAGACTCTATCTAAAGTAGGACAAATTCTTCACTTCACTGAACTCAGTGCAGATTCTTCCAAGATGCTTTTGTTGTTGGCATGGGCATTTATGAGTTATATTTTACCAGTACTGTATTATCCTTTGCTTCTTTATTATAGAATAATATTTACATGTATATGCACATTCATATCTAAAGATAGATATATATGCATATTTGTAATAGCATGTATAGTCATAATTATATCATATTGTGATATACATATTTACTTCTTTCTTAATGGACATTTACAAAAAAAGTTTTTAAATATAAAGTTACGGTTGATGGAAAAATTCAAGAAATCCAATTTTATGTTCCCACATCCATTATCGCCTGGCCACATTGTGCATGAAGAGTTGTAGAGACCCAAGCACTGACTAATATAAGGGGTAAAGCTAAGGACAATGACCCGCACATCACGAAGAGGGACATGCTCAGTTGGGATGGGCTTCACCTGTCCCCCAAAGGTAAGCGTGTGTTCTCTTCTAGGTTGGCGGATCTCCTCCGGCGGGCTTTAAACTAGGCTCGCCGGGGGGAGGGGAAGATGAGGGCAGGGGAAGCTGTGGACCACCAAACCATGTGGCACCCACAAGGACAGCCTAGCCTGAAGAAAGAGAACATTGGGAACCTGCAAGACGTGGGGCAGCCAGCACTACGGCACAGGTAAGAAACAAGAAGGTAAGAAACAAAGGGCCCCTTGGGACTCGGAGCGGGGGGGCAGCAAAGGCACCTGTCGCAGGGCTCAAGTGCCTATATACTAATGCTAGAAGCATGGGAAACAAGCAGGATGAACTAGCGCTCCTGCTTGCACTAAACACCTATGACTTAGTGGGGCTAACGGAAACCTGGTGGGATTCATCCCACGACTGGGCAGTACATATTGAGGGCTATAGATTGTACAGAAAGGACAGGGTGGGGAAGAAAGGGGGAGGGGTTGC
>NW_005842002.1:648169-661873 GCF_000455745.1 Alligator sinensis
ACTCTTTCCTGCCTATGCAGGGGGTCGGACTCGATGATCTATTGAGGTCCCTTCCGGCCCTAACATCTATGAATCTATGAATCTATCACTAGATTCTATAAGACTAGAATCTATAAGATTGTTGTGTGAACTGTAACTCTGAATTTCCCCAAAAGTTTGTCTGTGTTCCAGAAACAGTTCTTTATTAATAAGGAATCTCCCAGCAAGTATGACAGCTGGAACAAGTGACAAAAAAAAAAATGCCAGGATGGTTTTGATTCTAGTTGTTAGGGTTCTTAATGTATAGGGGAGAGACCTGAATTCCAGACTTGGCACCTGTCAGGGTTATTTTGTTTTTTCATTTGATGACCGTTTAATGTAAAATGCGCACACAGTTCTTGGCACAAGAATTAGAACCCACTCTAGTTTAGTGCCCTTAATGTACTCTTGATTGCTTTCTTTCTCACCTCATGGCTCTTGCATTCTTGGTAGCATAGTGGACCGACTTCAACAGGAGGGATGGTGGACTCTACTCCACCCAAACTACTTTATGTCCTAGTTGGAAAGGAAATTTCATGGAAAGTAGGTGTGGATTTGAACCCTATCACCCAGATCTCCCCATTCTGAATAACAAGTGACTAGAGGTGATAGTGGCTGATATGCACCTTTGAGTCAGGTGCCTACGCTCAGAAAGGGCAGAATTTCAGGTACACTCTTAAATTAAGTATTCCCTGTGACTGACTATGGATGTGTCTCTGCTCAACATCAGGGTTCTCTGAATTGCCCTTTTGGAAGTGCCTAACTCTCCAATTACTGTATGGGGAAACAAGGAACCTAAGTCTATTTCTTTGAATCATCCTCCTAGGGCCAATTTTTGGGAATGTATGAAGAAGTTGGAAGCATCTAAGGGGCCAGTCTGGATTTTGTCCCTAAACACTTTTGTTGTCTTCGGCAAATAACAAGGAGATCCATGAAAGTCAGTGAGTCTACTCATGTAAATAATGTTATTTGTGCATCCATGTTTACAGATTCAGAGACTGCACTGAGAAGACAAAAAATACATTTTGTTTTAGACTAGCCTATCTGGCTATTTTGTATTGGTGAGGCTTGAACAATTTTCTTATGCTGTATTAACATCTTACAACCTTTCTATTGTTACTTAATATAATGAAAATAATTCAGGGCTCAATATGTATATAGTTCAATCTGTAAGAAACAAGATGGCATAGGGAACTATTTCTCTTTCTCTCGCTCTCTCTCTCTCACACACACACACACACACACACACACACACACATGCGCGCACACGCGCGCACACACACACACACACACACCTTTTTCCTGATATATTTTTATATCTTTTTTCTTAATGTTGTGTTGGAGCATCCATTCAGAACATAATGATGGAATGGCTTTGTCTTGCAGGGTGCTGCTTTAAAGAAACCTGCAGAATGCATTGTAAATGATAAATTAATGATGGCTTTGGAATACAAGAATAATTCTAAAAGTGACAGGACTCCATAGAGTAGTATAATAAACTACATATGTGAGTTCAGATTTCAATGGTATCCACTAATAACAAGGTACATTTGATTTTACAGCCTAGGGAGTTGTTGGCAACATCAAAATAGTATTACTAAAAACAATCAAAGCAAAAGGAATAGAGTTAAATTTGTGGTAGCAGACTGTCTAGGGGGATTAGGAAATTGGTAATTCCTATTCCTTAGAAGACAGAAAGAAAAAAAAACAGAGTCAGAAAAAATCATTAATATAAAATTAACCAAATGTTATTCTCACTTGCATTGGTGCAAGTCCAGATAATCCAATTGACTGAAGTAGAAGTTATCTGGATTTATACAGGGGTAAATGAGAACACAATTTAGGGCATATAAAATGCAAATTGATATATTTTGGAAAAAAATAGCATTGAAAATAATGTATTTCAGGAACAATTCTGTACATTCCCATTTATTCCCTATTGTTATATTGACAGGTTATAACTAACCGATGCTGTGATTGGCAGGTTAATATAATGATTTTCCTCTAAGTAGCAGGTGAATTTAACACACTGAAATATATGTGTGTGTGTGTGTGTGTGTGTATAGCTGTAAAATTTTTTTTTTTAAACTAAACAGAAATAAAGCAAAAGTAAAGACCCACAATAGCATTATGCATGCTAGGTTAGAAAATCAAGGTACTTTAGAAAAATATATCTTTACCATTGAACTGTGAAAGGCTGTGACTTACTCGAAAGTAATTAATAAGTTACTATGAAATTTCTGCCATAGAAATAGGGCAAGTGGATTATGTAATAAAAGCATTCAACAGCCCTATCTGTTCTGAGTTGTTCATTTGTTTCCTGCCAGCTCTTCATGATTGACATAATTTACAGGGGAAAAGGACTTTAGCAATTACCTTAGTGCACCAGCAATACAGTTTTTCATAGGCTGTATGATCACTGTTAGAAATATTGTCACTTTATGATCAATAGGATAGTATATTTATAGATTAGCAGTGGGACTTATTCTAGGAAACCCAAATCTTTATTGTGTGTGGCTTCTCTAGTACATATATACACAGACAAGATGGAAATGAAAAGGAGTTCATGAAGTAAAAAGAAATGTATTCCTGCAGTGGAAATGTGCTATGTAACAGATTAATGTGGAATTTATAGACATTAATATACAGTAACATAAGCTCAATAAAAGGCTGTTAAAATAGCTACCTAAAAATGGAAAGAAGTTTAGCAAAATAGGAGAATAAGCTGTATGAAGAGAAGTGGGATATTATGGGCATAACTTAAACCTAGCTGGAAGATTACATTAACCAGGCTAGTAACAAAAAGGATATAGATTAGATGCAGCAGGCAGGAATATCAAATGGCAGGCACAGACTTTCTCATGAAGATAGGCATGGGATTGCACGTATTTTCAAGTGTGTGGGAGGTGAAATCTTACAAAATTCTAGCCAAATTAGCCAATACATTAAGACAGCATGAAGAAAAGATGAAACTCACCACTTAAATCTTCCAATAAATCTGCTGATTCTATGTATATGAAAATCAAGTGGATGGGAAATCTTCAGCTCATAGGAAGATTGGAAAAATACAGATAGTAAGAGATTGGAGTGATGACGCACATGGCATATCTAGATAATTCCTATTGTAAACAGCTGAAGATCTACTGATGAAAAAACATATATGAGTTAAGTATCATTATTAAATTCTTGGGAGCTTATAAAAACTGTCTGGGCTTTTATTTCTATCTTGTGTCTTCAGAAGGCATGCAGTAAACATGGACCAGTGTGTTTTGAGGGTCAGGTGGCAACTGGTGGTGCAAGCCAGCTATGCAGACCCTGAGACATATATTAGGCTGAAGGAACATGCCTTGTGCTCTAACTGTATCCCACAAACCTCCTCTCCCTAAAAGTGTCCAGCGGTATTTTTCTCCTTTTCCACAATTTTCCTTGGCAGATGATTACAAAAGCCTAAATTTGTTTATTCTTTATGGAAAGAAGAGTGCAGAAAGTGATGATTGATAGGACTGTTATGGCTTGAACTTGAAGAGTTTTCTTAGAATAAACTAGTTACAGGAATATATTATACTCCACCTTCTCCAGAAAAGAACAGCTGGACTGTGAAATGACTGTGAAAATGAAAAAGACTATGAAAAGGTCAGGAGAGTCGTAGCAGTAATGGGTGATTTTCTTAACCTAGTCATAGATGCAAGAGAATTAAGTGGCAGAAATGAAGCTGGCAGTATGTATGTGGATATGGAACGGGATTGCTTTTCAACTCAATATGTTTCAAAATACTTTGGACATGAATAATGTTGGGAGTGACAAGTCCCACTAAAACTGAAATGTGGAGGAGAAGAGATCATGGAGGGCAATTCTTACAGTTTTGTTGAGATTAAGACTAAAATGAGAAGAAGGCAGAGGTGAAGCATAAAGGTATGCACTATTTGATGGCAAACTGACATGCTTCAGGCTCTGATGATTAAAATCCAATGAGCTGAAGCACTGGGGAGAACAGAGGGTGTTTCAAGAAAATTGCTGAAAAAAAATGATGTTCAGTGTGCTGCAAACAGGTAATAAGTATGATAGAAATGCATATAAATAAGATATTAATAAAAGAATTAAAATACAGCCACTGATATTGAGCCCTGACTAGCATTCTAGATTCTGTTAAAATTGATTACAAATATGTGAAGGATCAAATGTGCTTTACATCCCAAATCATGAAACATTAATCACATCATTCACTTTCTGTCTGTATTGCAGACTTCTGAACTGTTCAGAAAGCTTTCTAAAAATGAATATATTCTTTATGATATAAAATTTCAAACTGGATTTATTTCTAATTTTTTTTACACACCACATACATATGCCCTAGATTAACTATATCATCACAGCAAGAGATGGTGGTTTACCATTTATCTTTTTATTGAGGTTTTTATAAAATGTAAAATTATTAAGCTAAATCCTCATTCCCAATATGATACCTTTATACCACTCTGGTGACACAAAGGCATTGCAAAACCATGTTTGCCAGGTTGCTGAGAAATAGGGTATCCACACTGATGTAAAGATGGCATAGCCAACTCCATGCCACTGTCACTGGCCTTCCAAGTATTAAGGTATGGCTTGGGAGAAGGGGTATGGTAAGAACACTGTTGCACTATGGCATACCCTGTGTGTCACAAAAACTTTCTGAGGGACAGTTGCAGAGTGGTATCACTTAGAACAGCCTTGGGGCTGTGCCAATGAATGAATTGACTTCTGTCTGTCTCTGTGACCTAAAACTAGTTTTCCCCACTGCAGGTACTTGGTTTTTGCAGGTACTTGGTTTTACAACACACATGTCTTCACTATCCATTTTAATTAATTTGGGGAACAAACCAGAAAAAAATGTTGGTGTAATTTTCTTGGGTTATTTTTTTAGGACAGAACCTATAAATATGTTTCTATCCCATGGCTTTCTTCACAGTTCTATCACTGGTAGACAGTTATTGTTGGCATGCACAAGAATGTCCATGTTCTAAATTTACCTGCATCATATTTCATTCATTTTGGTGTAGTATGGAGGAGGAACACTGCTCAGGCACAATGCAATGATGGAACAAGTTTTACTGTTATAATCCTCAGTGAAATCTACGGGATTGTACAAGGTATAAATGAGAACAGAAAGGCAATGTATAAATGAGAGGGGCCATGTTAATCCCTACCACAGTGCACGCAACTCAGTGGTGTTAAACCAGAAATGAATTTAGCTGGAGTTTTCATATGTAAAAGGATGCAGTCTCTACTAGAATATTCACTGTGTGAGCATCATGCTGTTGCATATCACTAGAATTCTATCAAATCAAAGACAGCATCAGAAGGATGCAGTGTATCTTCTAGGTTTTCTTACTGACTTCTTAAAATGGGAGATTAAGACTTTATGATCAGAGGCCATTAATGGATAAAAAAAAGATGGGTACTTTCTATACTAAGAAAGAATCGTATTTAAGACAGGGATCAGTTTAGAAGTACCCATAAAGAGAAGAGTACAGGGAAAGCTACAAAAAGTGAGATGGTACCATTCAATTTATTGACCCAGAGAATCTTACTCCCTGAACAGTCCAATTGATTTCAGTCATTTGGAAAAAGTACTTCTCAGGAAGAAAAATGTATCAATCTGGGCCCAATGGGGGCTAGATCCTCAGTTAGTGTAAACTGATGTAGCTCCATAAGAAGCAATAATAGACATCAAGCTACACTGATTTATACCTGCTGAGGTTCTATCCTGAGGTAAAGGTGTGGAAGATGTTGGAAATATGAACAATTAGATAATAAATGAGGGCAAAGCAAAACTGGGCAAAGATATGAAAGAGAGAGCAAGGCATTTAAACTAAATGTGCAATGAACTGCCAGTGGAGAGATCCAGTGACATGATTGATATGGTCAATGTGGCAGCAATTGAGGTAGACTGCTGTGAAGCACAATGAGATGAAGATAGGCCCAGGAAAGGAGGATGGAACAGCAAAGAACATAGGGACTTTTAGCCTTGGCCATGGAAAGAAAAGAAATGGGTAGGAATTCTGGCCCCAGTAAGGTCAAAACTCCAATTGATTGAAAGTAATTTCACCTGTGGATTCCAGAGATGTAGTGTTTTAAGCTAAAATGGCACTTCTGGAGTCATATTCTGAAGTAGGATACAACACAGAACAAATTGATGGGTGTTGTAACACAGAATAGTCATCTAAAAAGTTTAAGCCTGATATAAAGTAAATGCTTTTTCCACTTCTTGTCCTTTCCAGATTGACATTGGCTTGAGGGCATTTGCTACACTTGACTGAAATATTTGAGAAGAAAAGCTCAATGAATCATGCAAAAAAGCACTCAACGTCAAAAGAGATACAGAGAGAAAGAGAGTGAGAGTGCTCAGCTGTTAGCTAGACAGTGAAATAGAATAGAGAAAAAGAAGTGGAAAGGAATATTTTTAACATGTAAAAATATTACCTGAAATGAAATTTGAAGATGTACAAAAGTATACTTTAGAGACTTTGGGGGAAAAAACCCTAATTTTAACTGCTGTTTTTCTCTTTTATAGAGTTTTATGTCTGATCTCTAGCTATCAATAGATGAAATTTTCCTATTTGGAAAGTCAGTACAATAGCTGACAATAACACAGTGCCTGAAAGGGATCTTGGAGTCATTGTTGACTCCAGGATGGACACGATCCGCCAATGCAAGGAAGCAGTCGGTAAGGCTAACCGCACCTTGTCGTGCATCTACAGATGCATCACAAGCAGGTCCAGGGAGGTGATCCTTCCCCTCTATGCTGCATTGGTCAGGCCTGTGATAGCCAGAACCAGAAGGGTTAATGAGCAGGTTATAACAAAGAAATGCTTTTTGAAGATATCTGAAATAGAACTTATGAAACTGTTTTTTGTCTGTCTGGAGTATAACCCACAAGACTTATATATAACTTTTATATTAATCTTGAAACAGCATGACTTTTAAAAAGCAGAACTAAAGGATATAACCACAGACTTAGATAATTTTATAATCTTTTTCTGCTTAGAGATAGTAAAATAAACTTAGGCGGGGACATGTTAATCTCAGACCCCAAAGTAATGTGGTGTGATTTGCTTATTGGGTAAACTCAAGCTTGAGCAGTAACTTATTGTAATGATTTCTAACATCTTTTAACCCCATAGGATAACAGCTATAGAGTAACATTATGAATGGCTATATAACCAAAAATTTAGCATAAACAGGATATAAAAGAACACACACGCTAAGTAACCCTTAGGAAGGACGGAACAGAAGGGTCATTGCTGTTCCCTTCCCCTGGATCTCTCTTATTCCCCATGTGAACGAAAACCAGATCCTGACTGAGGGTCCTCCTCCAGTTCTCCTTCTGACAGTGTAAATCGGGGATGCCTGACTTCGCTGAATCAACTTGACATGTTTCTGACTGAGGGACTATCGATAAGTTATTAACCAAGTGGGAACTCTTGGTTGATTTCTCTCTATCTGTTTTTATTATCACTGTCAATTTTAACTTGTATGTTATGTTGTCTGTTTACTAGCTTAACCTTTTAACTAACTGTCATACGTGCAAACTATATTTTTGCTGTTATAAGTAAAATTTATTCTTTTTTTAAGTGAAACTTGTCATTGCTTTCCTTCCCAACATCTCCTCCTCGATCCTGAACCAAAAAGCCCAGTGGCTAATAAAGTTGCAGTGCTCGGTCAGTCTGCAACTAAATTGATTACTCACAGTGCCCAGCTGGCCTGTGACGAGGCCACAGTTGGAGTAGTGCATCCAATTCTGGGCACTGCACTTCAAGAGGGATGTGGCTAGCATTGGGAGGGTCCAAAGGAGGGCCACTTGCATGGTCAGGGGGCAGCAGGCCAGGCCCTATGAGGATAGACTAAAGGGCCTAAATCTATTTAGCCTCCACAAGAGAACACTGAGAGGGGATCTGGTGACCGTCTATAAACTCACCAGGGGGGACCAACGGAAAATAGGTGAGGCTCTGTTCCCCTGGGCACCATCAGGGATAACAAGGAATAACGGCCACAAATTGATTGAGAGCAGATTCAGGCTAGATATCAGGAGGCATTACTTTACAGTTAGGGCTTCCAGGCTCTGGAATGGGCTCCCAAGGGAGATGGTGCTCTCCCCTACCTTGGGTGTCTTCAAGAGGAGGTTGGATAAATATCTTGCTGGGGCATTATGATCCCAGCACTCACTCCTGCCCAGAGCAGGAGGTCGGACCT
Organism: Alligator sinensis; assembly: GCF_000455745.1. Lineage (NCBI taxonomy): Eukaryota > Metazoa > Chordata > Crocodylia > Alligatoridae > Alligator > Alligator sinensis. Next base: position 656,420 of record NW_005842002.1, read on the forward strand.
GATGATCTATTCAGGTCCCTTCAGACCCTAGTAACTATGCAATTATGTAACAATACAGGGCCTATGTACTACTTACATTTCACTTAAGCCTTCAAATGTGGGTAAAAGCAGGACAATAAAGTACAGTACAGCTATTGTGAATGATGCCAGAAAAACACATTTTTAATTTTTATAATGAGGTTTGAATACAAGTTGTTTTATTTATTTATTTATTTATTTTTATTTGAGCCACAAAACATTCTCACTACCATGGATCAACAAATGCCCCATTGTCTGCCACCACCTGCATCCAAACAGGCAAATATTTCACTTTATTTTCACACACTACCCTGCATATGTTCATTATACAGAGATTTGTCTGAGTCAGGTTACATTTATATTCAAATGACAAGTTCCGATTAATTTTTAAGGATCCTTTGGTAGCACTAAATAGCTGGATTAGAAATATATCATTATGGCACACTATATCATCGAAATCGTTATGATCCAGTGTTCAGATAGCCGTTAGTGTTTATCTTCAGTGACATCCGGAAACTGAGTCTGATGCCAAGCATGGTCATGCAGAGAATGGAAATTTAAAGAGTCATTTTCATTTATAATAAACACACCCAGCTGGGAGCCCAGCTGCTAACTAAGGACCCAGAGCTCAAGCTTCCTGCTACCTGGGAGGGTCTAATTATAAAACCACCTAGACTGGCTCTCAACACTATAAATGAAAGGGGTCAGGATTAATTTAAGAAGAACATTGAACACCAGCAAACTAAGATATCTGAAACACTATCATATCACTAAGCAGTGGGGGATATTTTATACAGTGGTATAAATCCAAAGATCCGTTAAACGAGGCTGAAGTAATGAGCTTCCAGGGGTATGTAACTTGAAAATCCTAATTGACCCAGTTTGCCTGATCTCTTTGTACAAAGCCATTAAAAACCCCCACAATCCTGTCTGAAAAAGCAATGGTTTAACACTCCTACAAAACAAAGAATGTTTCTTATATTCTAAGTACCCTAGAAATATCTTATATTGCTAACTGGCACACTTTTTTAAATGACAATTTAAAAGAACAGATGGGAAAGTACCTAATATGAAAGTGTATCTCCATTGTCCTGTTCATAAAATCAAACAACATGATAAATTAGTGAGCAGAATTTTTTTTTACTTTATGTGATAGTATATATGGAATGATCTTTTCAGAAAATACTCAGTACTGTTTCACTGTTGATGTTTACACTGGGGGAAGTACAGCACAATGACAGTTGCATCCAGGAGAAGATAAGGGTTTAGAGTTGAAACTCTGGAGGGAAAGTGATCTAGCAAACTAGGTCTGTATATTCAGAACAACCCTGATTGTCCACAGTTTCAAGAAATGTTTGGAAATACTGGGCATTTATAAATATGCTTTGGGAGGTGGAGGGAGGCACTTTAAGTAGTGAGCCATGCTAATTAAAAGCACCCAAGCATCACGTGTATCAGTGTCCCCATGCTGAAAAATGATGGCAGGACACTTTGAACTAAAGCTTATTGAATAAATTTTAGTTTAAAGTGCACCACAGCCATTTTTCAGTGCCTGTAGATCCGGGGGCATGAGGGGAATATAACCCTTACCTTCAGAGATCTACCAGGCTGAAGTGCGAGCTGGCACAGAAAGGAAAGGACAGGCTGCAGGGACATTCAGGACAGCACAGCGACCCACACAGGTGTGGTCTGGTCCCTTTCAAGTTCCCCCTGGGAAACAGGGTACCTGGGAGGGATCTGCCATGCATCTATGAGACCACTGCATCACGTCTTCTCACCACTTGGAATTTCACAGATCTGTGTCTGATGCAGGAAGAACAGAAAACTTCCCCCAGACTTCTATTTTCTAAAATTCCTACTTCATTGGAATGGCCTTTCCCTGATGATTTTCTTTGCTACCATATAGAATCATAGGATCAAGTTTTATTTATGGCTAATCTATATATACTTTTTTCCAAACTTGTATCTACTTCAGTTCCTAGAGGTATACTGCCACTTCAGAATGCAGCCTGCATAAGGAGTAGCTTATTATAATGAAACAAAGAGCAAATGGTGAGTCTGTTATCGCAGCTAGGCTGCTGGTTCTCCCGTTCCTGTGAGCAGGGGTATAACCCATACTAGGGATTATACCCTATGTACCTAACTCAGACAACTTCCCCCTAGCTACTACTGCATTGGCCAGTGTGCTGGCAGAAAAAAGTGATGTCACCCATTCCCCACCCCTTTCTTCCTACTCCCTGCCTACCTGTATGGGAGGGAAGTTACATAGGATCATATGATCTTGGTAAATTAGGGCTGAAAGAGACCACATGAAGTTATCTAGTCCAGTCCCCTGCTCAAGACATCCCCCAGGATATTACTTAACCCTTGCTTGCCTGCAAGTGAAATGCCTGTGGTGGAAGTAGTTTATAGAGAATTCTCAGTGTGGATGCATAAGGCAAACCTCTATTTTGAATGATAAATTCAGAAAAAAATGCAAGAATAAAATCAATTTGTGCAGAGATTAAATGGCAAAGAGTCAAGCCAAGTTGGTACAGCAGCCAAAAACCACACACATATATTTTGTAAAGCAGTATAGAATCATACACTGACATCCAGTTGGAAAAGCAGGCCTAATGCTGCTGGCTTCCTAGTAAAAATCCTATTTAAATCACAATAAAAGACTCAATCCCTAACGTAATGCTTTCTGAAAAGAAAATATGGTCTGCCAATATCTTGCTTCTAGCTGTGAGGTAGGGATGATTTCCTCCAGTGTTTATCAGTGTTTATGTCCATGCCCTTTCTGTCCAGATGGAAATGTAACTAACCAGAAGCAATTTGGACTGAGTGGGTTGATGAAGAGACATAAATACCTGCTGCAAGTTATTTAAATAAAAGGCTCAATACTATGGTCCTAGGAAGTATAACTCAGTGGCACAAATGAGGATTATATTTGGGGTGGAGGGGTGTCTTTTTTAAAGTATTTTTTTCACAAGGTTACTAGTGCCATATTTTCATAGAGAATTTTAAAATAAATTATCTTTGAATTTTATGTAGTGAAATGGCTGAGAAGATAAGACAATAAGGCAATAAATCAAACTATTAGGGTTTGTTGAGTCTTCATTTTGGTTTATTGTGCCAGTTCATTTAATAGTGACAGCCTCCATAATTCTCCTCTCTATTTAGTTTCCATATTTATAAATGAGCTTGATATCCAGGCAACCGACACATTGTAACCTTTGATGAAAGAAAGAGTACATTTCATGCAGAATTCAGGTTCCCTTTGTGCACCTAGGTGACAGTTTGCTTGCTGAGTCAGTGGCAATTTTGGTACTTATGCACAGGTTGTGACTCTATTTCCCCTGCACTATGGACATAGATAAGAGTATGTATGTAGACTGAGCATGCTCAGTAGGTACTAAGCATGGGTAGATATGCAGGTATGCACACATATATCCATTCTGGTTGTGTAAATGCATCTAAGTACTGCAAAAGTAGCAGGCCAGAAAACCACAATTAATAGGTGTTAGACCTTCTCTTGTTTAACTGAGTAGTTACAGCACTTACCCAAGAAACCAACAACCTGGGTTCCAAGACCTCCAGAGCAGGTTTAAGTCTGCATTTTTCTGTCTTCCCAGAAAGGTGCTTTGAGTGCCACTCTACAAGATAGTCATTATCCAATATGCCTAAAGATGCAGGGCCAAAAAAGCTATGCAGTAGAAAACTGCCATTTAGATGCACAAAAGGAAATAGAATTCTGTCTACCTTTTTATAAATGTTGATAGCACATCCCTATGATCCGTCATATGCATGTGTTAACAAAGATTGGGATCCAGAAACTTAAGGGTTACATTTTAATACTCAAGCACATTGGCTAAAGGAAAGTCCATGTAAACTGCATTTTCTTTTTTGGCTAGGTGTATCATGGGTCAAATGAAGATGAAAAATATTTGTAACTCCTGAACTTTCACACCGGGATTGAATACTGAGGTAAGCACTTGGGCCAAAGCACAGGTATCCAAGAAAGAGGAATGGAATAGATTGAAATGTCTGTGGAGCAGCTTCAGTCCAGAAAGCAGTAACCTCTGTGGGTCTTAACTTCTGAAACTGCCCCCTTGCTAGTGTATCTCTTCCCTATCTCATTGTGCGGGCCGGGAGCGATCCAGGCCCTTTTTCGCTCTGCGCGGGCTGTGGCCAGCAGCCCGGGCACGCTGGATCGGAGAGAACAGGCGACACGCTAGAATTAGGCACGGACACGTAATGGTTGATTCAAGATTGTTTACTTACACCGAAGATGGTCGCGGTGTAGGCTGGACAGTTTCCCAGGCACAGCTCCGCTTAAATCCTCATTTGAGGACTCAGACAATATTCGGATCACTCCCATGGAGTTGTCGAGGCTCCGTGGATCCTTTTGTTCACTCACAATTCACTCACACGAAGTTTGCTAGGCTCCGTGGGTCCTTTTGTGCGCAGGGAGAGGGATACGTCGAGGATTGCGAACGGCAACGGGGAGAGGCTAGAGGCTGATCAGACCTCTGTTGCCTGCTTGAAATGCACTGGGTCCAATAGGCTCCGCAGCACTTAGAGATCTTCACACAGCGTGAAGTCTCCTCCTCCTGGTGTTCGTGGAGTCCTCCAACTTGGGCGGAAACCACTCAAGCTTTTTATACGGCTAGCAAGCCAATCACTAGCCGCCACGTGTGAATAATTTCACGCAAGCCAATAATGGGGCTCGAATTATAATACAAATGGCGGGAACTCTTTGCAAATTCTATCTCTGTGCTGCAAAGAAGAAATGCACACTGCAAAGAAAGCTACAATTTGACGGGAAAACAATTCAGTGGTGCCAAAGCACACACAAAAAGAAAAATCACACTCTTGGGTTGTGACACTCATCTATGTTGTATAGAAGAGCTGTGTCCTGCACATCGAGGAACCACTTAGTTCATCTCCACAGTGGTATCTGCCCAGTGGAGGGGACAAATTCTGCACCTGGGCGACCAATGCACATAATCTTTTCTCATCCATGTAATAAAGAGAGCACCTAGCTAAAGAGATCAGAGTGGGAACTTTATTGTAATTCCATACACATCACGATGACATTCAAAATGCACACTATTAAGGCAGAGCAAAATCTTTGTTTGAGACCAGCACATTTCTGGAGCCCTTAAGCTGGATACTCCTGCCAGACTTTGGTGTTTTGGACTCCATCCATTTCTCTCACTATTCGTATACAATGACAGAAGTTAAATGCAAGGAAAACTTTTTAAATCATCTAGTCTGTGCCATGCCAGGGCTGGATTATGTTAGCTGCTGGCACCATGCCAGATACATAGCTACCACCAGAGCAGCATTTTAGTTTTCCTCTTTGTCAGAGATACAGTCTTGTTGGCAAAAATATTGTGAAAAAAACTACTGCAGTATTTTCAATGGAGGCCAGCCAGCAAGGAGATTGGG
>NW_005842002.1:661919-679197 GCF_000455745.1 Alligator sinensis
GGGAAAGAGACAGACAGGCAAGAAGGACAAAGGAGAAAATAATGAAGTAGAAAACAGGTTAAAGAAATGTGGTAACCATACAGAAGAAAAAAAAGGGATATAGAAGAGAAAAAACAAAAAATTAAAGAGTGCAGAGGAAACATTTGAAAGGGAAGAAAAAAAATTAAAAAATTAAATGAACTAATTATTTAATGTGTGAGGAAAAATACTATTGAACACCCAGAGTAGTCAAATAATAGCAAGTAGATGCTATAAAAGACAACAAAGGGTTTTATTTTCCTTCCTTCTTTAATATTTTTTTCATGCACCAATTAGATCCTAGAAGTAAGATGTATGCATGTGTTGAGGGGTTTTTGGAAGGGGGATTCCCATCCTCGTTTTCCTCAACCAAGCCATTTGTTCTCTTAAATCAGACTCCTTTTTATCAGATCTTTTAATATAATTCTTGCTTCTTGCTGTGGTAACACTCAATTATTATCCAGGAGTGTATTGGCTTACTCTTTAATGTAATGGTAACTTTAGCTGAACTAGGAGCTTTCAGATTAATACTCTTCTAAAAGTGATTTTTCTTTTGCAACAAGATGAAAAACCATAACAAGGAGCTAAAGAGGGCTTGAGGACAAAACCAATGTGATCTATATCTCAAGTAATATTGAATTCCTAAAATTGGTATTAATGGAAGCATTTATATTTAGACATTGAAAACAACAACATAGAGTTGTAGTTATTAATCTTAGAATAAAAATTCAGTACAAATACAATCAATAAGATTACATCACATCCTCTACAGAGACATTAATTAGCATAGAAAAAATATAGCCATAGTACATATTGTCAATACGTATAATGAAAGCCATCTATAAGCACAGTAAATGAACTGATCATGGTTAAGGTTTTCTAAAGTAATTAGTAAATAAGGGTGCTTTAGTTTTTTGAGTATCCAACTTAAGACACTTTAATGGAGGTCTTATTTTCAAGGAGAATGTTCAGTGTTTTCTGAAAATCAGACACCTTCCAAGTGTTTCACATGGGGCCTGCCAAAACTGAGGCACTCAATCATTAGTCACTCTAAAAATCTTGGCCTATTAGTTCAGCATGTACCTCTTTGGCAGAAAAAAAATTAGCTCTGAAAAATTTCTTGACATCATACCAAAAAGTCTTCCTGTGAAAAAAAGTGTGGGTGCCTTGCACAGATGACATTCAACATAAATCAGATCTGGTCTTATTTATTCTTCTGAAACAACAAAATAAGGCTTAGATTGCTCCTCAGGGTCTAGCTGTATATCTGTGCAGTACCTATCACAGAGAGATTATGAGGGCTTTTGAACATTACCCCTAAACAAATACAAAAAAACCCCCAAAAAACATTGGTGGCTGGAGTTCTCTAACTATACCATGTGTTGGAGTTGTGCACTGTGAAGATCTCAGACCTAAGCCTTAAGCAGGCATGCATACAGATTGACTGTGGGTCAGAATGTTCCATAGCATGGTTATAAAAGTGTTTCTTCTTTGATCCTTCTCATTTTCTCCTTTCTTCACTATAGGACTATAGGACACTATAGGACTATAGGGTGTGTTATCACAATGCTGAAAAGTTCAGTTCATGTTAAATTGCCACCCTTTCTACTTCCTGAAATTGACTCTTCAGATCTCCATTCCTAGATTTCAGCAAGAAATAGTAATTCCCAGAAGGAAGTCTTAGAAGTACTAATTAAAATGGGAAAAAAGGACTAAAGCCATTGGCAAGCTGAGAAAATAATATTTTGTATGTACATGAATTGAACTCCCACAGCGTGTCCACATTCCAAATATACACCATATATAAAATCAATAGCCTGTAAAGATGCACACATGCTGGTGCTTACCTATGACTGAACAAGGAGTTAGAGCAGACGTCCATAAGACATTGGTCAACATAGCCCTTATATTGTAGCTACAACCATTAGAATTACACGGGAATGTAAGACTGGGACCAGCTGAGCCACTGAGTCTGCTATTATAAACAAGTACATCATCCATTTATTTCATAAACTGATCAAGTCCCATCTTAAAAGTAGTTAAGATTTTGTCACCCATACTGTCATTGAAAGGCTATTCCAAAACTTTATTTTGATTTCCAGCCTAAATTTATTCATGGACAGTTTATATTAATTTCTTCTTGTGTCAACATTATATTTTAGCTTAAATAGTTCTTCTCTGTCTTTTTTTCTTATGCTGCTAAAATACTTACAAAAAACAAATCTGATGGTACTCAGCTCGTGTTTTGCTGGGTTAAATGAACGATGCTTTTAGTTTCCTCTTGGGAGGTAGAAGACAGAGCAGGGAAGCACCTTAGAGACTAACTGGTTCAAAAAGCATGAGCTTTCATAAGGTGATAGCCTACGTCATCATATGCCATGAATGGGCTTAGCATCTGTAGGCTTTTGTCAGCCAAAATTTATGACCAGGTAGTCTCTAAGGCTAGGTATAGATGTTATACACTTATTGTGATTTAAGCACACAGAAAACTCTTTAAAGTCATAAAAGAACAGACGTTCATGGCACATGAAGTGCTTTAAAAATGGCAGATCCCACTGTAAATTAATCCTCAAACTAAAATGCTTTAGGTTAGAGAGATTTATTGAATGTCTGTACCACATCTCATCATGGGTCAAGTTAGGTCACATTCTCCCAGCATCCCAGGGTCCCATAACTGGGTGGCTTGCTAGCCTCAGCCAGGTCTTGTCTGCTCCAGGCAAGCATTAGCCCTGTCCTGCCCCCAAACTGTCACAGAGAGGAGATAGAAAAGGCTCTGTCTCCTTCCTGCATAGCTGGGCATGGAGGGTGGGGGAATGGAACCTCTCTGCCTTGTGGACCCAGCCCAGCCCCCCACCAAGACCCATGTCTGCAAGCTTGCGGGGAAATCCATGTGGCAGAGGAGCTCTGTTCCCCTAGCCAGGCACCTTTCATCACACTTTTTACTGCACCAGGGACTGGCAGATGAGAAGGGAAATGGAGCCTCTCTGCCAGGCAGATCCCCTCTGCCAAGTTTGCAGGCTCAAGGCTTGGTGGGGGCAGGGCCATCTGCCAGTCCTACCCTGACCACAGTTCCTGGGCTGGATTTGCCCAGTAAAAATAAGTTTCAATTATAAAAATATGTTTGGATCCATAATACTTGCTATTGTAGAAACTGTACAGGAATGTCATATTTATCTGTTGTACAGAGATCTGTAATACTGCATGACACTTTAAATCATAGGTGAAAATCAATATCTCTTCCTAAAGTTAGAGTAAACTACTTTAGCAGCTGCATACAGCATGACCTTTAATTCCTAATATGGAGAAGTTGCATTACAATAGTTCATATATTCAATTCAAAATGCCCAAATTATATCTCGTAAAAACTGCCATGCTAAAAATAGATGCTGCTGTGCATAAGTATTAGTTTCTTTCCTGCTATATGTTTTCATGGAAGAAAAAAGAAATAAATGAAAAGGCTATTTTGATTTGTGTTCTGCTTTGCTAATATCCAAAAAATAATTTATTAAATGTTATAATGGCAATAATTCATGACTGGGAGCAACATGTACTAAACAAAAAGGATCTAGGCAAAAGCTGAAACTTACGGCAGCAAGATACAAGAGTATTATCAGCTATGCAGTTGTGATGACACACACAATTCTTGTGATATATACAAAAATCTATGCAGGAAAAACTCAAATTCTGGTCTATTGAACAAAACTGAATTATTACACAAATTACTGCCTTTTGTTATAATTTTTGTTAATCCCCTGTAGGATAAATGTGTGGCTTCATAAATTTTGCATTAAAACACAAAACATAAAAGCTACAGAAAGCAGAGAAGAATTCATTGGTGAGATTATTTTAAGGGAAAGAAAATAGCTACAAAAATCATTTGGAAATATAGAAAAAGTGTTATGGCTTGTAAAATGCAATTCCTGATCTACCAAATCTTATATAATCAAACTAGCTCTTTCAACAGAGCTAGAGACCAGCCTAAAATAATATCACTCTGTTCCAGCTTGTCATGTCTTTCATATAATTATTGCAATCATTTTTTAAAAACCCTGATATTTAAAGTTGTAAAATTAAAATCAATGTAATTATTCACAGTGCTTCTAGCTTCACTTTCTATTTCAAAGCAGGAGAATGGACTGTTATTTACCAACTCTGGCTGCAACTACCTATGCAGTATTTACAGATTTCTGAAAGTGATTGCTTTATGTTTTAGTGTACATCTTGATAGCAGAAAATGTGAAATAACTAAAAAAAGAGTTATTGAAAAATGCCTCTATAAATAATTATGAGGACAGTGGTTATGTTCATTTAATGAAATATTTTTGTTGCAAAATTAAGTCTCAGTATATTATGATGCCCTCAACTTTCGGTTTATCTGAAAAATACATTCAATGATTCATTTCAACAGCAGTTGTAGTCACTCTGTACTCCTCAAGATGTGGTTTCTAGGAATAAAAAGATGTGAATGTTAGGTGCTATTCTTCTAAACTGCATGCAGCTTGATGTTTCCTTGAAGAGCTGCTCATGAGTTAAAAGTTAAGCATAATGATAGTATGTTTAGGTAGATATTTTCAATGCAGTGAACCTTTTATTTATACATTGGTTGATTTTGTTTTATGAAATGGGTTTATTCTAGCTCCAGGCACACAATTATTATAAGGCATAAACAGAGTTTATACAAGAGGTCTTGATTTTTCCATTTAGATCCACTTAAATATATGGTTCATTTTATTCTGTAAAAAATTCTGCTACCTACTGAAATATTTCTGTTTTGATCAATATTTTCTTTGAACTTTTTCAGGTATTAGTCAAAATCTGACCATGTTTACAAATTCAATATTTTTATGGAAATTTTTGATGAACCATAATCAATATCTCACCTAAGGAGTAGTACACCAACTCAGCCACACCTATTTCCTTGACCTGTTGGATAAATGACCAACGCACGGGTTCAGCAAACCAAGGTTTATTGCATAGTATATGGATAACTGAGGCAAACTTAGCAGCTTATATAAAAATCACTCTTACTCATTTACACCATACGTACTACATACCATTCACACCATACACACTAAGTCACCTATCCGTGGCGCTTGGAATCACGCTATGGTGGCCAGTCACAGGATTCTTCAAGGCGATGTTCAGTCGAGAGGTGCACCGGCTTCAATCCTCTTGATACGCGGGTAGGCTGGTGTTATTGGTTAAGGTGTCCATCTGGGCTTGGCCTTCACTGCCCTTTTATCTTCCATGAGGCAGACTTTGATTGATGCCCAGAGACTTCTCCACCAATCACCACTCAATTCTTTACATGTGCTCATCTTTTGGACTCTGTTACCGGTTACATGTTGTCTTTACATTCCAGCCTGTTTTTCAGTTCTTATTCATATCATCTCCACATTCCCAGCCCGCCACCTGCACTTCATCCTGATGGTTATCTTTGCTTACTCCATATATTTCATACCAGTCTGTCTAAAACCTGCTGCAGTTATCCAGCTATCAATAATACACCGAAAAGACACACATACACACACATCCTTATTGCTTCTTTTTTTACAAAATGGAAGTACGTTTTAAAATGGCAGCTTAGCATAAGTATACCATAGTACAGATATAATGTATTCTAAAACATATTCTAAAAGACCCTTCATCCCCCAAGAGACCAACTTCCTTCTCAAGCCATGGTGTCACAGTTAACAACAGAGGAAAGAAGCCCTGGTTAGGCAGTCTGAGAAACACTGAAAAAAATTAACATCAATGAGAGTGGAGCACATATCTATGTGCTTTGCTGAGTAGGGACCGATTTATAAATGTGCTTAAATTATGGGTGAGGGGCTGTTGGCAGAGTGTTTTCTATGAGGCCCAGCTGACCCTCGAACTTGATGTCTTCGGGGCTGAAATTCTGTATGCTTACTAGCTCCACCATATGCACACTTCAGGATAGAGTTGCTAGTTATCCCATTGCCCTTAAGCTCCATTGTGTGTTGCTCTGGAGAGAAGGCCTCCATAACACAGTGCTGCATGGCACATACTTCAAAAGCTCTTGGTCCAGCTATGCTAGATGAGCTGAAGTAACATTCTGTATCATATAATTGTATTCATAATTACACATATTCTCTGACTTGCGTGTATCCTCAAATGCAATTCTCAAAATGATATGTGAGCAATTCATGAGAGGTGCGTATGTATATTGCAGGTTTGGAGATACATACAAATTATTTTTCAGTTTTTATTGAAAATGACTGGCTCTTCCCCATTTCTGCTAATTACATGAGAGAAGTAGTAATGGAAGAATAGAAGTATGATGACTTGAATAATCATAGTAGCTTTTTATTAGTGTACTTGTCTTTTTATACAGTGTATTTATGTCATTAACTAATAGTTAAAATATTCTGCAGCACCATCTGGTGAGAATTTAAAATATTTTTTTAGAATAAGTGATAAACTATGTTATGCTCTAGTGTCATATAACCCAGAACAACACTGTTTCTATTTATTCTTTATTTTCCTTCTAGTTAAATATCAGTTTACCACCTAATTAAGTGGCAAGTCAGTTACATTATATATATGAATAGTGTGACAGTAACACTTTCAGAAGGATATAAATGGACTGGAATTGGGTGACTGAAATTCTATCCAGCTTTTAACCATAGAACTGATAGAATGAAAGTGCTTCCTTTCCCTCGCTGTTTTACCTATGAACCCTGTGCTCTGTCCTGCTAAGATTACCAGCTAAAGAAACGAATGTCTGATTTAACCTAGTGGGGTGCATCCAGACAAGCCCACAGGTGCCTCTTACAGTGTCTCAAACCCCTTTGAGATGGTGCAAAAGGCACGTGCGGGAATGGGAAGAGGATCCCCCTGCTGCAAGTTTGCAGTGCAGGGGCAAAATTAGACCCCTGGATATCCCCCCTGTATGGGGGCTGTGACCCCTGAAGGGGGGGCAGCAAAATATATATTCATGTATTCATGAAACATGTATTTAGAGTTCACTTTATTATTATGACAGAGACACTGGTAGTCTTTGCTTTAACACTGTAGGTATATCAATAAAACATTGCCCAACTGACTGCTGCCTCTCTGTCTCATTCCCTCTCTCTTTATAATGGTCTTTTGTTTTAATTGTGGAGGAACATGGATTTTGGGGTATTTTACAGAGTGACTTTGGGATTCTTTTATCAGGGATTTTTCCATTTTCCAATACAGAACAGAAAAATTCTTGCTAGTGAGGCCAGTGGTAGGACCCTGCCTGCTCAGAGCTGGCACCTTGGACCCAGCTGGCTGTGGCTGACCACAACTGGAACATCTTCTGGGCGATAGCTGGGCAGTGGGCACACATGGCAGTAGTGCTGCACAGAGGCCAACTCTGCAGCCACAGCCCACTGGCTGCTGGCCCAGAGGGGCAGATGCCTCATCTGGGTTTGGCAGGTGCACAGCAGTTCACAGCCAGGCAGCAGCTCCCACTGCCAGACTGCTGCAATGGGTAAAGGGTGCAGGGAACTCTCAAGGCTACTTCAGCAGTCCAGCTGGCACAAGGGATAGTGCCCCCGGGTACCAATTGGCTGGGCCTCTGAAGCTCCTGAGAGTGAGTACCCCTGAGCTTCTTGCCAGGGCAGCTTTTTGTACTGAAGGGTCCAGGACAAGGCAGCTTTTTATACTGCTGGGGTCAACACAGGTGCTGTTCCTGGGCTGTAGCTTCTCCTGGCTGCGGAACTGGGAGGAACCAGGCAGGGTTATTTTGCCCCAAGTGGTACAATTTGCTCGACAACAAAGTGCATGTCTGAGCATGTGCACTGAGGCAAAAAGCCCTGGGTCAAATTTGCACCACTTCTATTTGAGCTGCTGCAAGCGCACATGCTTGCATGTGTGGACATGCCCATGATAGCAAAATGGTAAGAACTGCAGCTTAAAATGTGATTTATATTAATTATCATATAATCTGTTTACTCAGAAACCATTTATATAAATAATTATTAACTAGTTAAACTGCATTTACCCAAGTATATGAACTATATAAGCCACAAATTAAATATAAAATCCTAGCTCACTTTCTGTACCTAAATGGCAATATACAGCCATATAATGACATTTTTGGCATTTATATAGGCATTACCTAGTTTTCCTCTTGACACACTCAGCAGCCAAGAGATGGAAATATATGAGGCCAGGAGGCAACACACAAGCCAGAGAATATATGACTCAGAAAAATGGTGTCATTTTTGGCATGCTCAGGCTGTCCAGCAAAATAGAATCACTTAAGTATGCACATATGGCCAGATAAGTCCTGAATTTTAGTCACATAAAAAGCAGTGGTAGGGAGGAGGAAGGCATTCCCATTCTTTAGACTGCTGAATGGTCTACTGTTGGGGCATTTGCATGCGGATCAGGAGACCTTGGTTTTAGGTCCACCTCACCCAGAGGACACATTTGAAACCATGTCTCCTGCTTCCAAGTGAGGTCCTCAAAACACTAGGTCACAGGGTAAGATTAGAAAAACCTGGAATTAGATAGATGTCTGAGTGCCATGTACATGAAACAGGATTTAACTGCAGTAGTATGTCTGCCCATTCAACTGGTCTTGGTCAATATGGCTAGATTTCATAGGCCCTTGGTCAGCAACATGGTTTTTCTTGTGATGCAGATTCAAGTTCACTAGGAGTGATCCCTATACAAATTAATTTGCTATTTACTCCCAAACTGCTTTTTAAGTGTTAAAAATTAAACTGTCTTAGAGGAAAAATTTATCTTTGTGGCACATTGAGGAGCTACCATATCTTCTTACAAAAGTCAGATTTAAAATAAAGATTTACTGTTAGAGTGGATCAAATGCAACAAAACTATTTAAAACCAGGGTCTGAATTCTAAGCATGATTAATTGTGTGCTTGTTATTCAGTAACATTCAAGTTAACTATTTATATTCACATAAACATTTAGGGAATGACTGCTCAAATGCGTACCTGTGTTCACATCTAGAAAGGGCATCTTACAATACAAAAGCAGAGCCAAAGTGTCAGATTTTTGTGCTCCCTATGAATTATGTCTGCTTTTGCTGCCTACAGCATGGCCCTTTCCTTGTCCCACAGCTAATTAGCCATATTTATACATGCCACATTTGCACTGGCTTCCAACCATTAGTATGGTTCTGTGGGCTGGCTGATTAGCAACATGCTGAAGCTGAGCTAGCTGGCCTCACACAGCACCACATGAATGCGGCTACACTGCTTCTGGTTTGGGAACTAGGACAATAGTACCTCTTATGGTCCTGTGCTCTGTGTGGCTGTGTGTGGCCTGCCTGCTCCATTCATTGTAGGACTCTGATCAATAGTATTTGGCACTTTTTATTTACTGGGAATTAAACAGTCATTTGTTCTGTTATTCCTTGTGTTCCTTATGTACACACCATGAGCAATGCAGAGTAATCAGATAAAGACCACAGTTCAGCTGGGTTGTGTAACAGGGGTCTAGAGGCTCCTGTTACTTTAAGGGGTGGTTGCAGCAGGTTAAGCTTGCTGTATAGGGGTGGCAGCTGGGCAAAAGCTAGCTGCTGGGGAGCATGCAGAGCAGGAGCAACAAGGATAGGAACTACCACAGAAGGGGTGACTATCTTGGAGCTAGCTGTACTGCAATAAGCAGCCCAGGAGCAGGCCTCCAGCACAGAAATAATAACTGCAGGCAACTGAACTAAGCTGTGGTGGAGGAAGGAATGCTGGCCATCAGACCTAACTAGAAACCCCTGCATGTGACAGGAGACCCATCTGACAGGAAGGGGTGGGGCTTTGGAGACATAAGTTCAGTGACTGAGGTTAGGCCATCAGTCTGGCCCTGCAGGCTGCAGAAAGAGGACCTCTCAAGGGAGATGGTTGCAGCAGAGGGACTGGCAGGCACCTAAGCTGTCCCATAAAGGGAAGAGCTAAGGGTGACTTGTAGCTTGTAGGGGAGGCAATGACCCAGAGTGGGTCACTTTTGGTTGGTTTTATGTTCTGATTCAGTTTGAGACCAGAAGACTAAATATGGCTAGTAAGGGTGATAAGGAGCAAAGCAGGTACCTGAGGAGCATACAGCATACAGCTCAGACAGAGTCAAGGACCACAGGGGTGCAGTTACTGTAGCAGAGACCATGGTAGTGGGGGGCAGGGCTGGTACAGAGGTTGCAAGCAGCCTCACCTGGGTCAGGAGCACAGGGGGCTGGCACAGCGTCCACAAGAAGTCTGACCTTGGTCATGGATACCAGGGGTCTGGGCTAGATACTGAGCGAGACATGGTCAGGGTGCCTGTCAAGTGAAACCATAGGGAAAACTAGAATAGAGGAGCCAGGCCAGAGCAGGTGGACCTAGGATTAGGAGCCCACAGAAAGAGCAACCAGTGGGCTAAAGCTAAAAGGGATGAAGCCTGTACAGGATAGTACTTGGATGATGATGGAGTAACATCTGCAAGGAAGGGACATGGCTACAGGGGAGGATGGAGGCCATGAATAGCCTCTAAGGCAACTGGTGCCTTGATGCACTGATGAGAGGCCAAGCGGGTCCCCTCTTAGTGCTTGAGGGGCAGATGGTAATGGGAGGGACCCACTAGCCAAACAGGTTAGGACTCACTCTGGGACCCTGGGGAAGCCTCCCTTTAATACCAAAATAATTACATCAAGGTATGGCAGATGAGAGAAAAAGGAAGGATACCCTAAGAAGCCAGTCGGGGGCAGGAGCTGCACAACTACCAAGGGAAGTCACAGTGTAACAGGGGGGGCCTGATAGGGGTCCATCTACTGGTGGCCGCACCCACCTGTAATGGGCCAACCACCCACCTTCTTTCCTGCCACACCTTGTTGTTAATTAATTGTTAATTAAACGGGAGACTGCCCATTGTATGCCCCGAAGCCAGGGGGTGCTATCTGCAGCTCTGTTCCTCCCCTATACCACAGCCCAAGCCTCACAGATGGTATTTATAAATTCTTCTTTATGTTGGGGTCTTGGCCGCTGTGGGCCTACCCCTTTTCTCTCTAGCTAGACCTGCGCCCCTCCCCCTTTCCTCTCTAGCAAGCCCTGTCAGTCACCCCCCCCCCCCCCCCCACTAATCAGGGTTTGACTCCCAGGCTCTAGCTCTAACAAAAAAAAATCTCACTCAGGCTCCTGCCCCTCTGTGGCACTGGGGTCTGCTCACCCCCGAATACTGTGCCCTCTCTGGCACTAGGGTCTGCTCACCCCCAAATCCTGTGCCCTCTCTGGTGCTGGGGTCCCCACACTGCAGTGGGCCCCCAATGAGGCCTCCTCCTTCCCCAAATAGCCTCACCCAAACCACTGGTCTTATAAAACTACAAACAAAACATTAGCCCCTGGGCTATAACTTAATGTAGGCTTCTAAGGCCATATAATGGAAAAATGATAATACAGAAACAAGAGAGGCAACATGCCTGCTTACTTTTGATGATCATGAGGATGGAGTAGGGTATGGCGTAGTCTTCCAACAGAGCCTGCAACTGCAGCACCATAGTCATTGGGAGTCCACCTCCCTGCTGCCCCTCTAGCCTTCTCCACTTGCCATTTGTAGGGTCCTGGCCTTCCTCTTCCTGTCACCTGACCAGCTAGCAGGGCTTGAGCCTTAACCCCTACTTGGCCAGCCAGCCATGACTCGAAGGTTCTGGACTTAAAGGGACCACTCTGTCTCTTAGTAACAGGGTTAGAGTTCCCTGTTACACACAGGTGTTGCCCTGTGGGGTCAGGCCAACTCTCAGGATCTCAATATTGCGCTGTTAGACAGGAGGGCATAACACAATTGCACATATACAAACACACAAATCAATTAGATGCATACACATGCACACTACCAGCTCATACACATTCAAACCAGCCTAGGCACATGCATACCTATTACCAATTCAAGCACATACATTATACATCCCAAAAGCTAGACACAGATCACTAATTCGTATATCATGCACGCAATGCCATATATATATATATACATACACACACACACACACACACACACACACACACACACACACACACTCTCACAGTAGCAACTCAGATACACACACATTCAGAATAACTAGTCTAGGTTCATGCACACCTATCACCAGTTTAAGCCCATATACGCTACACAAACCAAATTTAGACAGAATTACTTACCAGTTACCAACACCTGCACATCCAATACACATACATTGATTACTAATTCATATACCACACACACACACACTGATATCTATATGTGTGTGTGTGTGTATATATTTATATGTATTCACTAATTTACACACATACCACCCACCTACACATACACACAAGTGAGTTCCTAAGTTGGGTATTCTGATATGTATGTATGTATGTGCTTCGTGTACTTGGGATACCTGGGGAAAGGTTAAGTAAGAAAGTAGAAGTGTAGGGAGTGAAAGCTGCTGGAAAGGAAAGTCACCGGGACCGGGATTAGAACCGGTAGACTAGAGGGGCCTGGGCTGAGGGGGTAACTTTAGGTTAATTGATCTTAATTGATTAAAATACAATGCCCAAAGCCTACAGAACAGGGAAGCGATGCCGGCACAGAGGCTAAGACTGGAGCTAGAGCTATGGGGGAGCTGAAAAGGTAGATGGGGACAGGGAAAATGGGACTAAGGGACAGTGTGGGTGTAAAAGAGGGGCTCTGAATGTGGGGAGCTGGAGGATGGCTCCAGGGCAGCTAGAGAAGTTGCAGGGAGCAGCAGTAGGTACTGGGAGCTGGAGAAAGGCTCCAGCTGCTGGAGAAAGCTGCAGAACAGCCATGAGGAGCTGGGGAGCTGGGGGGGGGGGGGGGGGGGAACTACAGAAGGTGTGGGGGAAGCCTAAAAACAGAGAGATGGACAGCAGAAAATCACAGGAAAAGCAGCAGGAGAGACTGAAAGGCAGCAGGAAAGCAGAGAAAGGCAGCAGAAAGTCACAGGGAAAAGGCAGTAAGAATTGAAAGGAGATTGGAAAAGTAGTGGAGAGGGGTGGGGGCTAGAGCTGAGAGAGAGAGAGAGAGAGAATGAGGCTGAAATTTAAGATAAGGAAGGGACTGGGATTCAGTAAAACATGACCCAACTCGGGGTTGCAAAAGACAGTGGTTTTAGTGAACAGGGAGATGGTGACACAATGTCTTACTGGTTCCCTTGCACGCACACACGCACACACACACACACACACAATGGCAGCAGGGGTTTGGTGGCTTGGTGCAGGGGCTGCAGTTCACTGAAGTCCAGGAGGAGAAAGAGAGACAGAGAGAGTCCAAATTGTAGGAGGAGGTGTGCAGGTAATATCTACCTATCCAGGCTGGAAAGGGGTCCTTGTTCAGTAGATGTTGTCCAGAGTGGGGTCACTGGCAGGGCCTCTGGGTGGATAGGTGGTGTGGCATGGTGCTGGTCCAGATGGAGAGGGCATCCCACTGGTTCTGTATTCACTGCCCCTTTTTATAGGGGCAGACCTTGTGTGACCCTAGTGACAGGAGGCATGCCCAGGCAAGGGTCAGCCCCTGCTGGTGTACTGAGCATGTGTGCTCCGTGCAGGGATGTGCAGTTTCGGGTGTCTGTAATGGTGAGAGTTGCTGGTTTTGCAGGGTCTTTTGTCTTTCAAATGCTGGGTTCTTGTCTCTGTACCTGGTTGAGGTTCGTGGTTCCTGGATGAATCAATGCGAGGTGATGGCCTGGTCCTTACAGGCCATTTAGTAGAGGCCTGCTACCATTGTATTTCAATACCATTGTATTTCAATCATTCCCAATCATTCCCAATACCATTGTATTTCAATCATTCCCAATCATTCTCATTCATCTGGGAACCAATTTACATGGGGTATGTGACTCATACAGTTGCAACATGGGATGCCTAGGCAGAGGACACAAGTTGGAGACTTGACGTATAAAATGGAAACTTGACATGACTTTGGTTCACTTACAAACACAGGCCTAAACCATACAATATCCATATGAAACAATAAAAATCAATACAAAAAATGATAATAATACAATATACAACAGTAAGAATCAATGCAAAACTAATAATTATACAATATAAAATGATGGATATCCAAAACCAAAAACTTGCTACCAAAATAAAAATGTTTAAAACTTATCCTCAGTCTGAGCTCACTTATGCTTATCTATAGGGAATAGAGAGGGAGATAAGAAGTCAGAAATGGTTGGGGAAAGGAGAGGGAATGCATTTTACAATAAATAAATAAAAAAAACTGGGGGGGTTTGCTACACAGGTATATATCTAACTTTTAGCATGTGAGTAGTTCCACTGAAATCCTATGCTTAAAAAGTAGGTAGGTACCTTGATGAGTCCGAGCTGAAAGAGAGCACTTTGGAGACTTCATAAAATTGACCTTCATTATACAGAATTCAGCAAATGCAAGTAAATGATCAGAGCAATTCTCAAAAAGATGTGTGAGCAATTCATGAGAGAAAAAAAGGCTAAATATGTTGGAAATGTATTCACAGCAAATAATCTGACTAGTTTTTGTGACCCTGAGAACACCTGCCTTGATATTTTTAATATGCTGTACAATATCTCTAAATGCAGGGACATCTAAGTCACACAAATTCTACAGTGATAATATCCTTGGAAAAACCATAGAAAAATGTGGGTTAGCAAAACTTTGCATAGTCATATTTTTAAGGTATTTTTTTCAAACTCTTCTTGGCTCCTAGTTTTAAAAGAAGTCTTCTTGTTGCAAGGTAGCTTTCCTGTTTTAAAATAATTGGACTTGATCCAATGTGCTTTAGATGGAAAGAGTCCCACTGATGTCAATGGGTTTTGCCTCAGGCCTGTGATTAAGCTGCTGTTAGAATCAAAAGGAAGTGAAAGATTTCTTTGTTGTGCATCTGTGAAGGCTGTCGTCATACCTAACACTGGGGATTGAACTGGGGAAGCCTCCAGAGCCTGGATCATGAATCTTTAAGATAAACCCAAATGTGTTATGGGGTGAAGGTATTCTTCACCCCATAAATATCATAGAAAAGAAACATACAGACACAGTAGAGTTCAAATAGCCATGTTTAATAATTACATATATGCATGCACACTGCTGTTCTGGCAGGTTTCTAAAGAAACACAGGAAGCTCCACAAAACTTCAAAGGCATACTAACTAATGCTTTACACTGCATCTTCCTCCCCCTTTTAATTTAAAAGAACATATTAAAAATTACAAATGTATTACTATCACTAAATATACAATGTTACTAATTAAACGTGAGAGTTGAATTATAATTTATGACTTCCCACTGGGTAACATCTCATAGGCATCATACTCATAGGCATCTGGTATAGGTGAATCAGCAATATCTATGTGCTCTGTAACATTATGATTATTTGTAATAGAAACAGGGACATCAAGATCACTGGTACCATTACAAGTTACTCTTTGTGCCTCTATTGTAGGTTTGGTATTTTCAGTAGGCAGCAAGCATATAGCCTTGAGTTGATTGCTGGCTTATTCATGTCTCGCTCTGTGACCTAGTTAATAACATAATCACTTAAGTCTCTATGAATTATCTTAGTTGTTTCTCATGGAGGATGTGGTCATGACATGCTTCCTCCAGAGTAATTGATCTCAGATTTTATTCCACAGTGGGCGTGTCTACATGTTAATTTACACTGGCTTATTTACTGCACAATAAATTACTGCATAGTAAGCAGGAATATGCCAGTGTCTACATAAGCAGGCATTAAAGCATATTAACACTGTGTAGACTAACTTGGGACTAAAGTTAGTCCCAAGTCGGTCCGCACGCACAGTGTTACTGCATAGTAAGGCATCTACGTATGTCTTACTGCACAGTAAATAATTGGGTGTAAATTTAATGCAGGTATCAAATTTATGCTCAAGTCAGCCTAATTCGCCATATTTACTGCAGAGTACAGGCGTGCACATGTAGACGTGCGCCTGTACTGGGCAGTAATTTTGGTTACTGCACAGTAAATGCACATGTGTAGACACACCCAGTAAGTTTACTGTAGTAAGTATTGAATACATGAGCACCTCCTGAACTGACTGCCGGAAATAGGAGTTATTAGGCCTGGCCACTAGTTGCAAGTTTGTGTTGAGCAAATGACTACTGGGAAGTGAAATCAACAATGATAGTGGCATATGACATGTACACAGGAGTGAGTTTCTCCAGTCTAAATCCACTTCTTCTGAAGTACACTAGAGAACAGCATTTCCTCCAGAGTAAATGTCATACCCGTAAGGGTATCAAAGTAAATGCTTTGCATTACATACCTGCTCCATTTGTCTTTGTATTAAATTGAGAATAACCCAGGGTAAATGTACACTAATACTTTTTCTCCTATACAAACACTGTAATGCGGGGTGTGACTATTTGTGGCCATTTGAACGCACCACAATTTTTTTCAGAAAGTCTGTCTCCTGACCAGGCTTTAACATACTGAAACAAGACCTGAAATTATATTTCATAAACAGCAGCACTATTGCCTGATTTGTAGGGGTTATCTACTGTGTTTCTATAGGTTAGAAGAAAAGTCACACTCTCGTGTTGTAAGCTACCTTTATCCACAGACATAACACATTGCTTTTTTGAATGTCTGGATTTCATAGATTTCATAGACATTAGGGCTGGAAGGGACCTCAGAAGATCATCGAGTCCAGCCCCCTGCCCAAAGGGGAAGGAAGTCAGCTGGGGGTCACAGGATCCCAGCAAGATAGACATCCAAATGTCTCTTGAAGGTGTTCAACGTGGGTGTTTGAACCATCTCCAATGGCAGGCTATTCCAGACCTTGGTGGCTTAGACAGTAAAGAATTTCTTCCTTATGTCCAGCCTGAAACGGTCTTGCAGGAGTTTATAACTGTTTGACCTTGTCATCCCTTGGGGGGCTCTGGTGAACAATTGTTCCCCCAGATCCTGGTGAACACCCCGATAAACTTATAGGTGGCCATCAGATCACCCCTGAGCCTGCGCTTTTCCAGACTAAAGAGCCCCATAGCTCTCAGCCTTTCATCATAAGATCTGTTTTCCTGACCTCTGATCATGCGCGTGGCTCTTCTCTGGACTCACCAAGCTGTGGCTTCACCAAGGCCAAATACAATGGGAGAATGACGTCCCAAGATTTACTTGAGAAGCATTTATGGATGCAAGCCAACGTTTTACTCGCTTTACTAGCCACAGCATCACATTGAAGGCTCGTGTTCATCTTGTGGTCAATCATGACCCCCAAGTCCTTTTCATCCGTAGTGCTAGCCAGTGTAGCACTGCCGAGCCTATAAGGATGCTGCAGGTTTTTCCTACCAAGGTAGAGCACCT
>NW_005842002.1:679502-683566 GCF_000455745.1 Alligator sinensis
CAACAAACCCATGCTGGCTATCCCTCAGGATGTTGGTGTTCACCAGTCCATTAAGGATGGTCTCTTTAATAAACTTTTCTAAGACCTTCCCTGGGACAGAGGTCAGGCTGATGGGCTGTAGTTTGCTGGATCCACTTTCCTCCCTTTCTTGAAGATAGGCACCACATTGGCCTTCTTCCAGTCTTTGGGCACTTCACCAGAGCATCAGGAGTTCTCGAAGATCCATGCCAGGGGCTGGGCTATGATGCTAGCCAGCTCCTTGAGTACCCTGAGGTGTAGATTGTCAGGGCCGGCTGACTTGAAGGTGTCCAGCCTCTCAAGGTATTCCTTCATGAGGTCAGCATTGATGGAGGGCAGGGAATCTCCCTCACCCAGGCCTCCCTGTCCTGTAATGGGCATGTGTGTCCCATGGGACTGATGAAAGTCCAATGCAAAGTACCCATTTAATAGGTTGGCTTTTTCCTGGGCGTCGGTTGTCAGTTGTCCCATTTGGTTTAGCAGGGGTCCAATGTTGCCCTTGCTTTTCCTTCTTTCCATTAATCCATTTGTAGCAGGATGGTAAGAAACTGATTTGACATGTTTGATACTGTTTGACAAATAATTGAAACTTTTCAGATCTGAACTGTTTTCCATTGTCACTTATAATCTATTCAGGAGTTCCTGTACTTGAAGAGAAGAACTGAACATTTCACCATTTGTGCTGAATTAGCTGAATTCAAACAGAATACTTCAAACCATTTGAATGAGCCATCTCTTTGAATAAAAATCATATATCCCATAAATGGACTGGTGTAATCAATGAGGAATCTTTGCCATGGGGTATTTGGCCATTCCTCAGGATGCTAAGGAGCATGTTTATGTAGGCATGTATTGTATTTGCTGACAATTTGGACATACTGTTGCCATGTCTTCAGTTTGTGTTATCAGTTGCCACACAAATCTCATGGCAATGAGAAGAAGTAACATGCAAGATGCTGATCTTGGAACTTTGAGAACACACTGACTTAATCCCAAACAGCAATCAAAAGCATGGAGGAACCTGAGTCAGGGAATAGCAAAGGGTGCTTCTTTATTTGTTTTGCCTATATCTTAACTTTGCCTAACTTTACCTAAGTTTTATTTTTAGAAATTCATCTGCAAAGTTTTACAGTGATATGCTTCACCTTTCAGCTGTCCTTGAAGAGGTAATCTATAAACCCAGATACACACAAGGGTGACATTCTGGGAAGGGTGTGCTTAAAATGAGGAGCCCTGAGGAAGTTCAGTACTAATCTTGGAACATGGACAGCTCCACTTCCAAATAATCCAAACCCAGGGAATGAGTTTACAGAAAAAATCCAATGCCTACAGCATACCTAGACCACAGGGAAGTTACATGCATCTGACATTCAGATCCAAGGCAGTGATTTGGTAATTATCTAAGCAGGGTGGGTCTCTGCTATGGACAATTTATGGGTGAAAATCCAAAGAAAAGGTTGATGATCTATATCTTGAGAAAATTGTCTCCTATACATGTTTTGGCAAACATTTTTAACTTCTCAGACTTATCTCTGAGCTTCTCTAAGGTGCTCCGTGAGGTAAAAGATCTAGAAACTGAACTTGTTAGCACTTCTCCTTATACACTGTGTGCCCGACCCCGTTCGATTAGGCGCTCCCGTGCGGCTTTAGCCCGGACTATGGACTGTGTCAGTCCTGGGCTTGCGGGTGGACCCCACAGGCTACCCCTGCTGACATCAGGGGGACCTCTTAACTCTTCTGCCACGACTTGGAATGTTACTTCAGTGGAGGCGCTCCCCTTCGGGGCAGCCTCCAGGTTCATCGCGCCTCCCGGCGGGCACTCACGGGGCTCCGACCTCCCGTACACCCTGGCCACTCGCCACCTTGGGTTGCCGATCTTCGGGCCCCTTTGGCATTCTCGGCTCTTCCCCAATCTCTGCCCATGGCTTGCCAGCTGCGTGCCTGAGTCTTCGGGCCTTGGTGTATGGTTCACGAATTCGTTGGACCTGGTCCCTCCAATTAGACTCCCTACCGCCCTGTACTAATCACCCCGTGACATGACGTGCCAATCCCACCTCCGTGACAACTAATGCCCCTAAGCTACTAGGCCAGGAGGCCCCAAAAGGGTGCCTCTGGCCTATGGGCCGCGTGGTTCCACAGCCCCAGCGGCTCACCCCACTAGGGTATTGAGTCCCCGCCTCTTCCTAAGGTCACTGTGGGCCACGAGGGTCAACTTGTCCAAACCCACGTCGGGATTTCAGCTGCCCTCTGGTGCGGCCCGACGAAGCTCCGATGGCCATGCCCCTTGTTACCTCCTCTCTGAGGCTTTGGTGCAGGCTCCCTCCTAGGTCTCAGCACTGGCTTGCCTCGACGCTGCTCTCGCTGTGCCTGTCTCTGGTTCCTCCGTAGGTGCTGCCACCGGGTCTGCTGCGGGTGCAGCTGCTAGACCCTCTGTCGGCATTGCTCCCAGCTTTACTGCTGCCTCTGTGGCTGACGTCACTGCCGACTTTCCAACTGGCTCTGCTGTCGGCATTACTGCTGGCTTCCCTGCCGGCTCTGCTATCGGCGTCACTGCTGACTCTGTCGGAGCCTCTCCTGGCTCCGCCCCTGGCTTCCCACCTTGCCGGGTGTGGCGGCTGATCCCCTCCACGTGAGGAATCTCCCTTCAAGCCTCCACTCATCAGCCGCCCCGCTGCATAGTCGAAGCCGCTTTTTATCTCCGCCGGGCGGCATCTCCCGCCCATGCCGCTCAGCCGCAGCTGGATATACATGTGACTAATTATCCGCAATGGCGGTTTCGCCGCGCACATCTCCTCCGGCTTTTCGGGCTCTGCGAGAGTTAAGTGGGGCTCTCCTCTGGCCTGGGGCCCTCCTGCAACCCCAGCTCCCCTGGGACACACTGCAATGGTTAAATTTCAGGCATGCTCCCCCAAGAAGGTTAAGTGCCATCACTAAGGATGCTTATGCCATAAAAGGGGAGACCTAGGCATTGCATTTTCTCTCTAGGCTCATTCTTTGGTATGGATTGCTTGTTATGCCATTTAGAAGTCAAATCCCACAATCCAGCTGTCCAAGGAGTGCACAGAGCTAGCCAACAGGGAACAGAGATGTGTATATCTGAATTCCCATACCTCCTTGGAGTCTAAGGGCACCTGTACATGAGCGCCAAGGCTGCTTTGATGTGTTGGAATTCCAACGTGTCAGAGCAGACTTCATTGAGTCTGTTGGAGCACGGCAATTGTCACACTCCAGCAGCCTCCTATATCTCATGTATTAACTTCCCCACTATTAAAAATGGTGGTGGGTGTCTCTAGTGGGTTATGGAATAGAGAAGATCCCACACAACTTACTGATTCATTTGATGCACTGGCTGGGGAAATTTTCAGCTAATTGCACGATTTCACAATGATTTCACACTTAATTTATACAACACAATTTTATTTTAAGAAATAACACTGTCATGACCCAAAGGGTATGATTTTGTGTGTGCTTCGGCACTGCAGAATTATTTCCCGCCACATGGAGCTTTCTTTGCACAGTGCAATTCTCAGTTGCATAGAGAAAACCCCGGTGCAAAGGAGTTCCCGCCACCTGTATGTAAATTTGTTTCCCACTATTGGCTGTTTCTAAATTATTCCCACGTGGCGGCTAGCGATTCGCTTGCTAGCTGTATAAGAGGCTTGAGCAGTTTCCGCCCAAGTTGGAGGAGGAGAACTTCACATCCATCTCGTGAAGAACTCTAAGCGCGCTGTGGAGCCTAACAAACTCCGCGTGTGCCTTAAAGGAGGATACAGGGGCCTGATCAACCTCTAGCCTCTCCCCATCGCCACCTAATCCCTCGACGTACCCTTCCCTGCACGCTTTCGGTCGGTCCACGGAGCCTAGCAAACTTTGTGTGTATGTATCCAGAGCTCTGTCCGGGTTGTTTCAAGAGGCTCGAGTTTTCTACGGGTCTTGTTCGTGTTTAAGAGGCTCGAGTTTTCTGTGGGTCTTGTTTGAGCTTTGTTTTTGTTTTGTAACTGCAACTCAAGAAAGTTTTTCCTGCCTGCACCGCGACCACCTACGGT
>NW_005842002.1:683866-733103 GCF_000455745.1 Alligator sinensis
CGGCCTACACTTGCGATTCTTCCTTCGTTGTTCTGCAAGTGAGGTTACCTCCAAATTGGGACTATAGGTTACAGTTTTTATTGAGTGAGTTGCCATCTTGGGCCCCTCCTACCCAAACCTGTCACTACTCCCAAATTTGGGTTTGGATCTTACTCAACAGATTTTTTGCTAGGTGGTCAGTTTGTCTTCCACAACGGAATTTGTCCGCTAACTATTTAGTTTATCTTAAATTTTGCTTTGGAAGATTTTCCATACCACTGCGGTGACCTTTCTTTTACAACCCCCTTTCAAAAGGCTCCTAGGGTTTGATCTCTCGGAATGTTGCTTAAGGGTCATTTTTCTCTGGTCCTTAGGATAAATTGTTAAAGGGCTCTAGAGATAAGGTCGAGGAGCCAAGACTTTAAGCACCTTCGTTGTAAGGCCAGGTAAAACAATGAACCTAGGTAAGAAGATGAACCTCGCCTTTTTCTAAACTGGCTAACAGGCAGCTATTACAAGCATTCAAACTGTTACATTCAATATGACAGTGGGGGTGCTTGAACTAAAGCTCATTGAATGAGCTTCAGTTCAAGTGCCCCCACCGCCATTTTTAAGTGTGGGGACGCTGAAATAGGAGACACAGTGGTGCTTTAATTAAAGCAGCTCTGAGAGCTGCTCTAATTAAAGTGCCCCCCCCCCCCCAAATCCCTGGAGCATGTGTAAAAGTGCCTTTGATGCCTGAGTGAGTGTTAGATAGCACCATCACCTCAGGCTCCAGCCTGCCCAGCAGCACTAGTGACAGGAGCAAAAGCAACTGTTTCATAATGAACTGCATGCATGCTATCAACATCAGTCACTAGGATTGCTCTGTGGCTGTCTTAGGAACTTAGGTGGACTTTGGACCAATAACATTGCAACCAAGCTTTGCAGGAGTTAGGTGCCTGTTGTGGCTAATATGAACCTTTTCCAAGCATGCAAAATCTCTTGAATCTAGGCTCCAGTGGGTATTTTCAGGCCAGAATAGCGGTACCTAATGAATCTAAGAGCCTAAGTGGCTTTGTGGCTGGTGGAATGGGATGGATTTGGATTGATTTTTGTGATATAGATACCTAAATTCCACCTAAGTCCTGTTAAGAAAAATTTGGATCTCACCTGATGTTAACAGGCCAGTCAACATGACTGTACATTACATATAAAATCATTACTCCCATTTTGTATAGGGAAGTATCACAAGCTGACTTCATGAGAAATGATACATTTTAGCATGTCAGAGTGTCATTAGGAGCTTGGTTTCATCAAAAGCATTGGTGCACTGTGTGAACCAATACTCATTGTGTTTCCTGTGTATATGTTAATTTTCAGGATGTAACCCACTTAATGTATTAGGCAAGAACCAGGGTAATAATTGGCCATTCCTGGAAAATAGCGCAGCAGTGTTGAATTATGTATGTGGAATGCCTTAACTAAACCTTCACCTTTGTTGTATGGTTTATGCAATTTGGACTAGCTTCAAAGGCTCATCATGCAATACCTAACTGGTAAGCACCTTCTATCTAAGAGAATCCCCAGCCTTTACTATCCTTTGGATAAAATCAACAGAGCGGTAGGGAAGTTTCTGTCCCATACGGAGCAAGGGACCTGGCTAGAACCAAAGGCCTGTTCTTTGAGAGAGCAGTAATTCACTTCACTGGGCCATGCATCCTCTAGATTGTTCTCTTCCTCTTGGCCCCATGTTTCTCTCCCTCTTGGCTGTATAAGAAATCAGCATTTCTGCTGGCAATCCTATTTCTAGTCTTGTGACCTTACTTTTGGAATTTAATTTGCATTGGGCTCATGGCCCACTTGGGGTTAAAACCATTAGTTTGGATACTGCTGTTATATGGGTATCTGTCATAAAACATCACCAGGACCTCTTGAAGCTTCACATAATTAGCTTCTGTAAGTGGGTTGATTAGCCTGCTGGCTTCGGCATGTGGGTTTCCCCCCTGAGGAGCTCCTCAGCCACTCCTCCCAACTAAAACACAGTCTTTAAGCTGCAAACAAGCAGACAAATAAACAAAACTAAATCCTAAAGTGCTGTGGTGGGCACTGGGGGTGGGGGAGAGTCCTTTAATTAGAGCAGCTCCAAAAGCCACTCTAATTAAAGCGTCCACAACATCTCATGTATCAGCATCCCTGAACTTCAAAATGGTGGCAGCGATGCTTTAACTAAAGCTCATTGAACAAGCTTTAGTTAAAGCATCCCCAGCATCATTTTGAAGTGCAGGGATGCTGATACATGAGATGCAGAGACTGTTGGAGCATGCTAATTAGCACGCTCCAGGAGACTCAATTAATCAAGTCTGCTCTGACGTGCAGTAATTACAGTGCATTGGAGCAGTCTCCCCACTTGTCTACAGGCATCCTAGGAGGGTAACCCCTTTGGCTCTGGCCTTGGTAAAGCAGCCTGGCTCCTTGTTCTACTCACAGCTGGCTCCTTCCCTGCAAACTGTTCCCTCATAATTCCCCTTTCTGCTCTCCCCTCTGGGCTTTAAGACCCTAGTGGGACACTCCCTTACTAGCAGAATACCCCACAGCTGCAGATCCTTAACATCGCTGGCTGCCCCTCCTTAAGTGGACAGACCACCTTGTTACAGCTTCATAATTAGCTCCTGTTATTAGTGCATTATCCAAGTAGCAATGAGCATGAAGAATATTCTGTAATCCTTGGTCTCTTTTAAATAGTAGGTGAATAATAATATTCGAATTGTGAAGCACCTCTTGTTAGATTGATAGATGGCTTTGGGCTTCATTACTTTAAAGAAGAGCATATAACCAGTTTAAGAGGAAAACAATATCCTCTTTTCTCGGTAAAGATACTGATTCACATGCAAAATTGGATTATTAATTTTCATTACTGGCACTATCAAGATGCTCTGTTTGCTCCAGTTAACCTTGGAGTAAATCCAAATACCGAAATATATACAAGTTTTGCCTCTATCCTTGGCCATATCATAAAAGTATTGTACAGGCTTGCAAATTTTAGGAGTAGCTAACTTTTCAGGCATATTTTTTCCATCTATTTCAAGGTTCCAATACTATGCTAAATGGCATTGACAGTCTTGTCCAAAGTTTGTTTTGTTTGGGCTACCATTCATTTTTTTTTAATCTGCAAGAATGTTATAGTTTGCTGACCCAGCTGAATCGTTCAGCCTTCCTCTGCTGAACAATACAGGATCCCTAGTTTTAACAACACAGAGATTTAGCAATTAAATACAATGGTTTATCTGAAGGAAGGTATCCAGAGAGATTCTGCAGGGCTCTGCCTTGTGCCTGGTACTGCTGCATATGACTTGCATGATGGAAGAAAGAGTAGACTTATTACATTTGTAGGTGATATCATGCTGGAAAGTATGAAAACATTTTGCAGGATAGGTTTAGAATTAAAAATGTTTTTGACAAACTGAAAATGATCTAAAATAAATCTGATGCTTTTCAAAAGGACAGCTGAAAACTTACGTAGAAATAATCAACTGCACATATACTAGGTGGGGAATGACTAGCTAGGCAACAGTTCTGCAGAAAAGGATCTGCTGTGTACAGTAGATCACACACTGAACAAGAGTCAATAATACTGTAGTGAGAAAAAGCAAATGTCCTACAGGGATGTATATACAAAAATATTATACATAAAACAAATGAAGTAATTCTTCCACTCAGAATTGTTTAGGTGTCAACTGGATTACTACATCCAGTTTGGGATGCAACATTTTAGGGAAGATGTAAATCAAATAGATTCCAGAGGAGGACAGAAAAAAAGATCAGAGGTCTAGAAAACATGACTTATGAACAAAGATTGAAAGAACTGAGTCTGTTTGGGCTGGAGAAGAGAATACTATGGGCAGGCACAATAACATTCTTTAAATATGTAAAGGGCACAAAGGAAGGATATAAACAGTTCTACATGTCCACAGAGGATAGGACAAGAATTATTGAGGTAAAACTACAACAAAGTAGATTTTGGTTAGACTTTATAAAAAACTTTCTAACTGTAAGGAAAGTTAAGTACTGGGACAGATTACCTAGAAAGGTTGTGGAGTCTCTGTGATTGGAGATTTTTAAAACAATCTAGACAAATCTCTGCTAGAAATAGTTTAGATAAAGATAATCCGTTCTTGGGCAAGCAGATGGATTAGATGATCTCCCAAGGGTCCTTACAAGTCTGTTGTCTATGAATCCTTGATAAGCTGTCTATAGTTTGGTGTTGGATCACCCTTATATTTGGTTTTAGAAGCACAGAGAGTTTTTTGTAACTTTACTCCTTTAAGTAGTCTCTGGTGATCCTACTGTGAAATTACAGCAGCTTGTATTAAACTCTGTTTTAAGTTTCCCCCCTTTCGCTTGTTAAGAAATCCAAATAACACTTCATGAATTGCCTTCTAAATTAAACAGTTGTAGAATTGCTATAAGGCTCTCAGTGGATTCAGTGTTGTTATCTTCAACTGGATGAAGCCAAAACATTTTAGTAATGCCCTTGTGAAGTGTTAGTTGTGCTTTTTGGGTTGACCTGCACATTTGCTGTGTGTGCCCCATGTTGTTTCAGTTATGTAGCATTTGTTCTTGCACTTAAAATCATTTGCACTGCAAGACCATTTCCCACAACAAAAGACTATTGTCTTTTGAACGTTGTCCACATTTTCTTTACTGTACTTTAAATGTATATTAAAATGTAGATTCATTGCGCAGACCTATTGTGCAGGTTTCTCAAAAGGCCCTAAAATTTACCTCTTTCACAGGGAGCTTCATCTCAGATATTAATTTCAGAGAGCTATTCATATTGTGAGCTCTTAGCCCCTTTGGTACTCTACTGTACACAATAGTCTTGCAATGACAAAGGGACAAACAAAAAACCCAAATGTTTATTTGCCATATCTTATTTCTATAATTCTGTTTCCATGAAAAGCTAATCTCTTTCTGAAAATGGACCATGAACTTCATTTTTAAATGAGGTTAGTAAAACTATATTTTTTCTACCCCAGAAAACAAAGAAACATGAAAAGGGCAACAGTTAATCTGGCTGTACACTACAGAGATTGCAAGTTTATCACTACAGATAGTCAAAATGCTCAAGACTGAATTGATTCAATCTTTGCAGGTTAGTATAAACTGTGTAGATTGAATTGATAAATAAGTGAACAGACATGCACTTTTAATTCTGGAACTGCAGCCACATGCCTCCAGTGGCTGAGGCCAGAAGCTGGGGGGTGCAAGAACACGCCTCCTTACTCAGCTGGAGCAAATAGTTTGGGCCAAAGCTAGCCTGCCTACCCTGTGAGTGGAGGCATTTGTGGGGGAAGTGCAAAGCATCTTGGGATTCTGGGGGACTGTGAGTTCATTTGAATCTGGAGGGGATCTGGGACAGAAGTTCAATAAACTGATTTAACCTAAAACAGCTAAGTCTGATACTACATCCATCCAGGCTTATCTTAAAGTAGTTTATGTGCTCTGAACTTCTGCTGTGTTACGGATTTGAACTGGTTTCTGATCACTTCTCCTGGTCTATGTGTAACTTCTGTCCCTAAGCTAAGTGAAGCCTGGAGTTCCTTAAGGACAATCCAAACACTCCAGACTTCAAGTTTCTATGAACCATGTTTTCCCCTCCTCACAAATAATCCTGTTTCTTTTCCTGCCTCCCCTGCAACTCAGGAAGTATGAGTGACTTGGTAGCTATGCAAAGGCTCCCTAATGTTTGCAGTACCTCCTCATTGTAGCAGAGGGCAGAAGGATGAGGTTATAAAAAAAGCATTTGTGCTACAGTGGATAGCATTACATTATGTTGCAAACTTAATGCATGGGAACATTTTTCACCTTTTCTTCTTTATGTCCACTTTCTTTCACACTGTTACATTGCAATCTTGGAGGGATTGCTTGTGGCTATGTAGCTGGGGGCAGTATGACACATAGCTGCTTCTTTCTGTGCCTGTATTGCTGAGTACAGTGTGTGTTTGCCTTCTTCATGCTGTGCAGAGAAGGTGAACATATGGTCCATTATTTTTAAGTTTCATATTAAGAAGATGGAAAAAGCTTACAGAAAGGGTTCATTGCTAGCAGTTACCACAAGTGCATTGTGCGTGAGGTAACACTTTTTCCTCAGTATAAATATATGCACATTCTAAATTAAAATTTTCCCTGAGAGGTAACTTTGCAGCATGATGCTTGGGGCATAATACAAACAACCATAGTCACTGTGCTTATATAAAAAAAGTATATAGTACTCATAGTTTGCCCTAACACCCTTAGAAGAAAAACAGATGCACCTAATGACTCCCTTACCAGTATGCATATGCTTGGTGCAAAGAAGTAGCTATCTCTAGGATGTCTTTCCTGCACTGTCTTAGCTCCTTTGGTAGGTTAAAATACAGCTGCAGTGCTAAATATGCATCTTGTGTAAACACTTAGTGATGAGAAAGTTGGGTATTGAATAATGAATTGCACCCAAGCCACAAACTTTACCAGTCTTTTCACAATAAATTACTGATGAATTGGTACTGCTTTATTAAACAAATAGACTTAGGAACTGATTGATCCTTCTTACAATGCTGACCTCAATTTCACAAATGCTCAGGAGTACAAACTAGCCAAATATTCTTACTTTTTTTATTAGACAAGCATTTTATTTTACTTCTGATTGCTATTTATGTTCAGATTCTGACTCCAAATAAGACCATATTCCCTGAGGTATAGTTGTGATTTCTCAGTTCATGCAGAGGGAAAAAAGCAGAGGAGGCTATGGTATCAGCTAATTTATTTACAAGTACCTGCTTCTAGTGATTGTCTGTCTGAACCAGAAGGAATCTACTCCCAAGTTTGTTTGTTTTTTCATTAAAAATGTGTACAAAATGTTGCCAACACAAACTCTTCTTTGTCAGACATGTCACAGTTAGTCTGCAATCTACAGAAGGCTTAAAAACCATTCTGTTTGTAGCTCTTTAAACTTCCTGATCTTCTAGTTTTGCTCTGAAATCGGTTTTGGGCCAAAACATTCGTCTTGATTTTGCAGCTTTAAAATCCAGAAGTAGAATTTATTCTTTTAGTCTGAATTTACCACAGTGTAACTGAGAGTAAAATCTGTTTCTTATTTCCCTAGTTCAAGCACAGGTAATTGTGTTCAATAGTATTCATATATGCAAAAGAGAAAAATAATCCTCTTTATTCCAGGAATTATTGGATAAAATTCTATACCTTGTGCTATACAGAAGGAAAAAATAAGTGATTAAAGTGACTCTTTTTATCTTAAAATCTCTGAGCCTTTGCCTCAGCTGAATGTACTGTAGCCAGTAGCATACACTGTGTACACAGAATGAAGACTGAACTGTATCCACAGGCTGCATCCAGATGACCATGGACATTTGGTTACCCAGGAACAACTAGCATTGCTAGTTATCCCTGGGGAATGCCCATGCCATGTGCCCTCTGGTGCACGGCAGGTTACCTTATGTGGGGTAAAGGAGGCTGGGGCCAGCAACTATGCTGGCTCCAGCAGCCTTACCTGGGTTCCTGGGGGCTTGGAAAGCTGCAGCCGGATCGGTCCTGCAGCTTGGAGTCTGGCTAGCAGATTGTGTGTGGCTCCGGCTGGCCAAGCTCTGGTTTTGGGTAACATGCACTGCCTCCATATGTGCCATCCCACTTTTTTCTGTGTGGGTATTTTTGATCCCTGGATCTCCAGGGGTCAGAAAAAGAACCCTTGCACTGCATGATAGCAGTGCAGGAAACACCTCAATGTGTGGTGTGTGGCACCGCAGATGGGTATGTAGTACCTCATACCATGCGGCTGTGCTCATCTGGATGCTACCACAGATGTTTATGGGGGAAGTAAAGGCTGGCTCTAACCTCTCATTGTAGCAAGTAGAAGTAAAAATGGCACCTGCTTTCAGTTAAACAATACTTATAAACAGGTTTATAATCAAATAAATTGACATGGAGAAGACAAATTGTAGTATTTTGGATCAAAAGCAAGTTTCTTTCCTTTCCTTGAAGCAAGTTTATTTGTTTATTTAATTATTTGGTGATATCTTTATCGGAACTACTGCATAGTTGATAGAGAGATTAGATAAGCTTTTGGGCATGAAGTGCACTTCCTCAGGTCAGGTACATCTCTCCCAACTACACAGTCCATTCAATAAAAGATACCACTAAAAAACCCTGACCATCATGGATACAATCAGAGCTGGCGTTAGGGGCCGGGTGACGTGGGCTTTGTGGTAGGGAGGCGCCCCACACACACACACACATGAGCAACCTGTGCTCGCCCCCTGCCCCACCCCACCCTGCCCTGGCCAATCCGTGTCCCAGGCCAGAGGAGCAGTGCCCAGCCCAGCCTGCCCCCTGCCTTCAGCCACTGCTTAGGAATGGTTGGGTATGTGGGTGGGGTGGTGCCTGCTCCAGTCCACCCACCTTGCTCCCGCACAGCAGCAGTGGTGCTTACCCACCTGCCTGCCTGGTGCACCATCCAACTCCGCCTTCCCACCAGATTGTGCCCTGTGCCCCTGTCTGCCTGCGTCTGCCTCTGCCTGCAGTAGCACCACTGTCTTGGGGCAGGGTGCCAAATTACAAGTTCACTCAGGGTGCTATTTTCCCTAAGGCTCTGGCTACAGTGCCACTTCAACCCCCCGCTTCCCTTTTCTTGGTAGCCTTACTACTGATTTTTTTTCCCCAGATATTACTTAAACTATTATGTAACTTCCCTTTTTGTTAGGAATGGTCTGACTTGTAGACTGATTGGACAAGCAGTCATATGGATGTAATATAGGTGAATGTGTGGCCCAAATTCTGTGCAGAATACATGAAAGAGGTGTGGAAAATGGTATGAGTAATGCAAGTAAATCTACATAGTGATTTTGCAGGGATCCTAGACACACGAAATGTGAGGAACAGCTTAAGTCAGGTTTGTATTCCTGAAAGTAAAACTACCTGCAACACAGTCATGACTGGATCTAGTATTTTGAAATGGCGGTAGGCAGGGGGGAGGAGAATGTGTAATAGGATGATGCATCATGCTAACACATTTTTCTCCAAGTAAAAACTAGAAACTTTACTACTATACTAGGGGCCTAGAGCTATATTATTAATTTTATGATCCAAGCAAAAACAAATATAACTAAGTCTGTAGGGGAGCTGACTGCCAGCTCCAGGGTGTGGCAGGCACCTGATGCCAGACGTACAGCTGTTCTCCCCCCACAGCCTACCTATGGACAGATGTGTATAGCATGGCCATGGACTGTTCCTTGTACTTGAACACATGGGTCCACCAAACACTCCACCGTGGCCTCAAGATGCCCCTCAAAATCCCTCCCTAACAGTTTCCCCACCCCTCAGCTTCTGACCATGGGACAGATGGAGGTGGAGAAAGGGCAGTAAACTACCCCTCCATACTCCTTTCACTTCTTACAGCATGCCTTTAGCAGGCCTTCACTGCCCTCCACCCTCAACATGCAGAAACAAACCCTTGGGAGCAGGGGAGGACTTGACTCAGCCACTGGCAGCACCCCTACCTGGGGACACCAACCCCTTTCATACACCCATGCTCAGTTTATGCTAACCTGGTTGCACCATTGTTTCAGTCTCCCACAGCTGGTGTCAGCTGTTGCAGTGAATAATCAAGGAAAGGGTCACTGCAGTAATTTACAACTTTGCCTCACCTGTATAATTCCCTCCTGCCTTTGGCTGTTGTGCCACTGCACAGCTCAACTTGCTTCTTCCCAGCCCATCCCCATCCTGTGTCTGATTTGCTGTGGGTCTGTTTCCTATGGACAAGGTAACCCAGTATAGATCTGTAGGCATTAGCACACCTTTATTGGATATGCTGGAGGGTGAGCAGAGAAACATTATCAGGAGTAGATAATAGACAGGATAAATGTAGAAGGAAGGCTAGCTGGATTACAGGAAGATCTAAGGTTGTTAACATATGGAGTGAAGAGATTAAGCAGAAATAAAGTAGATAAATAATGAGCCTTAAGTACAGTTGACTCCCTCGGCTCCATCTGAATAGAAATGTGGCTCTCCCTCTTAGGTAGGTTTTTTTTAAACTTTCAGTGGAGTAGGAATCAAAAGGGAGTGTGACTGCACCTCCAGTCCTCCCTAAATATAACCCTGAATATATTAATGCATTGCTCTGCTTCTGCTGCCTTGCCTTCTCATGCCCCTGCTTGCAGTCACATTGCATGGTGTGTGCACATAAGCCAACAGTTCTCAACCTTTCTGGACTCAAAGCACCCCTCATTGGACTCAAGGTACCCATCCATCCCTTTTTGAATCGCGTGGCATCCAATTTCAAAATATTACAGTGCTTACCTCCTTACAGAGGGGCTGAATATTGTGGGTAGGGACGGGGGAAGAATCATCCAGACAAAGACAGGCCTGAGCCTGTGCTTATCTGTACCTTGCACCTCACTTATTTCCTCATATCTTCAGCCACCCTTCAAAGGATCTGGCACCACCCCAGGGTGCCTCGGCAACCTGGTTGAGAATCACTGATATAGGCACAGGAGCAGTGCATCAGTGTTAATTTGAGGTAAACACAGTCCATTATGGCACATTCACAGACATTAAAACAAACATGGATGCATGTTCTTATGTCCCATGATTGCTGTAGGAAACTATGTAAAGCAGACATTTTGTGAATCTGCAGCTGGTAGTGCTCAGTCCCAGGCAGATCCAGGTGGAGGGAGAGCGCAGTTGCACTCCCCTTGATTCCTGCTCCACCCAAACATTAAAAACAAGTTTCTGAGAGAGGCAGTGGCATTTCCATTCAGGCAGCTCTGGGAGAGTCAATTGTCTTCATGACTCATTATAATTTACTTGGTTCCTGCTAATATCTCATCCATTCACAGATGTTAATAACGCTCTCTCCTTTTTAATAGTCTTGATGTTCCATTAATCAAGCTATCCTTTTTTCTTCAGTTTTGCTGCTTGTTTGCCACTCCTGATAATATCTTTATTCTATTTCACAGTCCTGCAAACTGTTGTTAGCTCTAGCCAAAAATCTTAACTCAGGTATGGTAATATTAAGTTAGGTGTAGAAATGACTGACACTCAAGTATTAGAGGCACTATCAGGATGCTCAAGAAGACTAGATTTTATTTTATAAATCTGAATAAGAGATGCACATTTAACTATAATGACTAGAGGACTAATAATATCAATTGACTGCTTTTTTTTGCCTAATTTGTGTTTTTTTCAAATTAGTGTTCTAACTTCAATGCACATTGAAGTTAGAACACTAGTCTAGCTAATCAGTGCACATTCTAATAAAGTTATATTGGTTTTTGCCTTGATCTAAACTGAAGTATGTAGTGCTAGCCCCTTAGCATTTTAGTAAAGCTTCTAGTTTCTCTTTAACTGGAGAAAAATATGCATTGTGGTATATGTGATGACGGGCCACACCAACTGCACCCCCTTTTTCAAAATCCTAGATCTGCCCATGTGCTTAGCACAAGCCCTTACATGTACACATATGTTTTGCTTAATGTTTCTTAGTGTTTAAATAAGACCAAATTCATGTTATATCAACCATTCTCATGTGAAAGAGGAAACTGCACAGTAAAAAAGCTGACATTGCAACAGCAGATAATTACACAGTATCTCAATGTACTGTCTGTTAGTCTGTTCTAGATTGAAATAATGTATCATGGAATAGGCACAATATGAAGTCACTATCTCCTACATGCAGCTGCCAGACACATGTAATGTGTTAAGGGTAATCATTTGGAGCATCAGTGCATAAAATGGTTTCACTGTCAACAGCAATAACAGCATATATCAAACTTCTATATAAGGGTAATATTGGTGTGTATATTTGTACACATTTTTCAAAGAAACAAACACCCGCACCGGTATTGCTTGGGTAGGATAATAAAAAGTTGAGCTTTCTAAGGAAGAAATAAGAAATGAACAGGACTAGGGCTAAATATTTTTTTAATTTATTTTTCAAGGTTTTTGTTTTTTATTGACAGCCTAAACATGAAACCCATTTTTTTCAGTCTCCCAGTTTTAGATGAAGATGTAAACGTGTTTGTCAAAATTAAATGGAAAATTTTGTTTCTGATCTGATAAAAAGATAGTTTGATTATGAAATTTCTCATTAAAAAAATTCAACCATATCTAGTCAAAAATCAAAATGAAACCTTTTACTAAAAAGCCACGTGGCAGATGAAGGACAAAGTAAAAAGCTGACTGCAAATAGCCAGTAATAGGCAGAATATGAACAGGATATGATGAATAAACCCCTGTATTAAGTTATTGCTGACCATACACACTGTGATAGATAGTCCTTAGAAGACTGCATAGTAAAAATATTAGTAGATTTTACCATGAAAGTGTTTATATAATGCAGTATTGCCTAGAGAGATGCATTCTAGCCAATGGAGATGAATCTTTGATTATTAATAACTATGCAAAGCATCTAAACAGATATAGTGCTACATTAGTTTCTGCATACCAACTTGTAAACTTTAATCCATTTATCCTACCTTGTGCGGTAGAAGGAATACAATTTTTCTCCTTAGGAAAGACTTAAACCTGTATTCTCAAAAATGTTTAGGTACCTAACTCTGACAGAAATCAGTAGGTTGATGGACTTGCTTAAGGTCATACAAAATGTCTGTACTAAACCAGAGTTTAGCTCTGCATCCCACATTTTATCAACTGTCCCTGGTGATTCATTAATGGTTCACTTAAACCATTGTAAGACCCTGTGAAATACTGATACACAATTGTACTGTATGTAGTATTGCATGTGTGAGTTGAGGTTCATTTTATTCAATTCATTCATATACAAATAGAAAACATTGTGCTCATCAATAGATGTTTTCATCAATTACATTATTGTCCCCACACCTTTGATAAGTTGTGTTTGCATAGATTTGCATATTGCTTGAATTGTTTTGTCAGGCAATCAGAATACATAACTGTTGGTACAACTAATAAAAAATACAGTACTTGAGGTACCAACCATAAATCGTTCTTTCTTTTTAACAAGTGACTTAGTATCATATTGCAAGTATTATTTATGTGTATTATGTATTCCAAGATCAGAATGCCTTCAAGATGCTTTCTGGGGCGTTCAGGCCATAATACACATAGAAAAATATTTGTCATGATTTCATTGAAGCAGATTACACTAGGTTGTGTGTTGTTTTAGTCACTTTTTGCTAGTGTAAGCCTTTGGGGGGAAGAAATGTCTACTGTATGTTTATACAGTGCCAAACACAAGGATTCTATTCAAGACCGGCCTTAGTTATTACCATACTCCTCCTCCTCAAAAGCTACTAGACTGTTTAGCTATCCTCTACCTGTTGATTTGCATTCTCTTCAATGTTGGATGACTGACCTAACAACTCAAGATAAAAGGTAGTCTGCAGACCAATGCCATTGCATTTCTTTGACTTCACTATCCTTTATACCTACAAACACAGACACAGATGTAAATCCCTATAATATGTACTTCTTTGCATTCTTTTGAAATTCCTATGGCTAGGGCCTACCAAATTTGGAACAGCTGCCTCCCAATTTCATGAGCAGACCACAGGGCCTGACAGCCATTTCACAGGTGGAACATGGCAGGCTGCCCCTGATTGGCCAAGGGGCCCTGATGGCCCCACCCTCACCACTGATTGGCTGCCAAATCTGCCTGTTATGCAGCCCTACCCCTTGTCTTTGATTGGTGGTGATGGGTGGGGCCACATGACAGGCAGCTCTCACAGCCAATCAGCGGTGAGGGGTGGAGGCAGTAGCCATCCTCCTGGCAAACCCCTCTCCCCATTTCCCTGCTTCAGCAGGCTGCCTCAATGCCCTGAGGACTGCTGGCTCCCTCTGGAGAATTGGCATTTTCTTTTCAGTACTTTTTCCCTGCAGATTTTGTGGGCATTGCCTGATTTCATGGGCAAAGCTGGATTTCACAAATCCATGAAATTGCAATTTCAGTAGGTCCCTACTTATGCTAAGGTTCCAAAGGAAACTTTCATTATGATATCATCCATCAGTGATTCTGGCTAGAGAGATAAATATCAATTACCCTGAGGTGAAGGGCAGTCTTTGAATCTGCTAAATCATATGACACAATATAGCCTTTCTATAGGTTTTACTAAAATCAGCCACACAGTCTGTGGAAGAGCCATGTCTGTGGTCATGAGAGAAATATAATTCTTTTGGTAATGAAACATATGGCCATACCATAAGAACAGTGCTGCTATATGCATATGTACCTCATAGCCAAGACAGCTGGGAGGCAGTACCAACATTGCCGCTGTATCAGCAAAAATGCTTTCTATTTTCTGCTGTTAACACAAGCCAAGACTGAATGATCTCTGATGGATGTTAATATGCCATGTGTCTTTGCTTTTTCACTTGAAAGGCAACTACCTTGAAAGACATCTACTTGCATACACAGTACTGTGTTCACAGGGCATTTCTGGAAAATTGGTCTTATAAACTGATTTCCTACTCTACATTTGCAGCAAGAATAACTGAATAACCTCCTGGTATCCTAGAAAATGCCGGTACTAATGCATAATCTGACTGTGACTGCCTGACCCTTCAGTAGTGCTTTGTGCAGCAACTTATGAAATACTAAGCAAAAGCATATACATTCATTTGTCTCTAAGAAGAATTTCTTTTTTTCAGATATAATTCTTGACTGAGGCAGGAAGTTTCCCTGGTATTTATGTCTCAGTCATCAGACTACTTATGCAATGCCAACAATTATTCAGTGATGCACTTTTTTATGATATTTTAATGCAGGTGGGAGATATCAGTGTTGCTGCTCTGCAATGCTTTGCAGATCTATATGCACTATGTGCACAAAGTTTGAAATGTAAGCAAATTTATTCTGCGTTCATTCTTATTTGTGGATATTAATGTCATTGAGTATTTTCCTCCCCTGGCAAATTGACTCACTGCACAAAATGCACAAGTGCACTTTAGAGGAGATCACATTATCACGCCTACTTCTGAAGAGCCAAGTGCCATTACCGCTTTTCACAAGGAATAACTGTCTAAAGTATTTCCCATTCTGCAGTGCATCAAAAGTGTACTCCTGCCATTAGACTGGCAATTTAAAAGAGCTATTTGAACAGTAATGCATGACTATCATGTTGTTCTATGAAAAGCAGATGTAATATGGTAGACCATTTTATGGCCCTTAAGCACCAGGATATGATTTTCTTGGACCTTTTCAACTGAACATTCAATTTTATGGCTCTCTATGCTGTAGGGGTCCTGACTTTGAATGGCCCCTACGTGTTGTTGTAATACAAATACTACTACTACTCATAATACACATTGGATGCTTTCTAGGACATTTTGCTGTGGCCATTTCATACTCCTATTTGACAGTAACTCAGTCTTATGGTCAGATGCATACCAAAAAGTAATTGCAACTGCCAAAGTGTTTCCAGGAGTTTTCATTTTGTAATGACTGTGATATTGCGCATGAGCATTTCCTTATTTCTCTTCATGCATTGTTTTCTAAAGCTGGAAGGAGAGGAGGAAAGGATTATGAAAGGCAGAAATGGGAGTTAAACTTCCAACTCCTACTGCCTTTCTATAGGAGTTGGGTTCCTCCTCACTGTCCTCTTTGCCTTTGAAAATCTACCCCCTTGGACTCTACAGAGATGAAAAATGATCATTTATTCTCCCTGCTATTTATTATTTTTAAAATTATGCTTGTTTGGTGCTTTTGTGTTCTTTTCTTGCTCATTAGCAATACATTTGAAATTATGGAAAAATAAGTATAATGATTCCTTTCTGTAATAGCAAATACAGTATTTCCATTACAGCCTGCACATGCTGTCCAAGGTCTTTGTTATGCAACTCTATGCAGATCACTGTGAACTGCATCATTCATCTAGTTCAGTGATGCAGCACCAAGGTCACCGATATTCTTTAAGCTAATGATGAGACCATAAGTCTAGTAAATGTGCTTGGTAATCATAGTGAGCATATTGTCATTAACACAGATGTTATTCTTCCAAATCACTTAGCAAACATGGCTGAGATACAACCTTTGACCTCTCGTAGCAATGTGCCATGAAGAATCACATGCAGGTGAAAGTCTGTTTAGACAGTTAAGTCTATAGGTTTATAGGTAGAAAATCACTACTTATTATAGGTCAGTGTTGGCTCTCTTTTTCTGCAGAGCATTTTAGCAAGTTATATAGTATCAGTAGTGATAACCTGTAGATCATTGATGCTAAAGAGATAAAAACATTTCCTGGGAGTCTTAAGCTAGAAAATGAGAAAACGGGAAAAAAATTAAGAGGCCAGGAGTCATTTAGCACTATAGATAGTTTATGAGATTACAAGTATTTATGGTAGAAAACACATATATATTGTGATTGTTAAAGTATTACAACCTGTATCTCAACAGTACATTGTTGTTCTGGACGGAACACTTTTGCTAGGCAAAAATGCTCTAGTTTTGCAGTTACTTCACTGACAACAGATTTATGCCTCCATAAAATGCAAAGGTGCACATGCTGCTTACTTTACAGACTGTATAATGAAAACAAATGTGATGTAGTTTTTATGGAGGAGAACAGCAAGAGGCTAAATTTTCAGAGAGTCAACATAGGGGAATGTGTATTACAAATCTCAAAAGGCAGCAGATACTGAGGTATCATGGACAAGAAACATGAGCCTTTGCAATTCTGACACACGAAAAGTGACTTGAACACACTTATTACAACGACCATGGTATAATGGTAAACAGTTTAGTGTTGTGGGCATTAGGGTACTGCTACCCTTTTTTCACAGATCCCATAACAGTATTATCTTTAGACAGTATGTTGACTTCCTAGCTAGTCTGCTCCAAAGCTTATTGAGTCACTAGGAGTTTCTTCATTGACTTCAGTGGGTATTGGATCAGGCTGTCAGCTTGTCTAAAGAGTGTCCACAACTGAAGTTTGCCCTGTAATTATACTCTCTGTCTCCCAGAGTGGTTCAGGCAGATTGATGGCCCTTAACCTCGTAGGGAGTTAATGATGTTTCCAGAACTCTTTGCGGCCTTTCTCTGTGTTTGACCCACTGAATGCATGTATGTTTTGGCTACTACATATGAACAAGAAAATAATAGCTTTATGTTGACTCTGGGCTTGACTACAGGGGAGGGAGGCAAATTTTCAAAACACACATACATGCTAATCTCCGTTTACACACATCACTGCTACAGGTAAAGGTCAGAGATTGAACATTACTGCAGAGTTCAATTATGATCATTTGGTGGACAAATAATGCCAATATGCAAGAATGGCTACTTGGGAAGCATCTGGAGCAAACACTGGTGATAACGGAGTACTAAGACAAGACATACACAGCCGTTGTGTCCTGACCTTAGGTAGCATAGGCTAGGTACAGACATTCAAAAAGCCTAAGGCAGAGTCAATCTAAGTTACGTGGTTTTCCGTAAGCAGCATGGTTTAGTTTGATAGTGAACAGAACACACTTTCACGCTTTGGTGGGGGGTACAAATCTTAGACGGGGTTCTGCCATTTTTAAATCAGCCTGTGCGCCAAACTTCTGTTCTGTTGCAAGTATTAAACCAGTCTTGTGTGCCAGACTTCTGTTCTGTTCTGTTACAGGTATAGGTTGGTTTCTGATTACTTATACTGGTTAAAATGTAATGTCTGTCCCTGGCTGTAAGGAATACAGTTCATGAAATCAGCATTCACCACTGGGGACATATTTTGTCTTCACTTTGGCAAGTATGAGTTAATGCTTGAAAAAGTCTTAAGTAGAATATAAAATAATGATGATGATGATGACAGTTACGATCACTTTCCACCACCTATTCTTTTGTATTAAATGTGTAGTATATGTTGCAGAAATAATTCTCTAATCTCTTTGGTATTTCAAAAATCAATATCATTGCAAACTATTTTCCCATATTATGGTGCTGTTTTGCTAAAATATTAAAAAAAAATTATAAAACATGAATTAGCAGCTTCCATCCCTTAGTATTCCTGTGTATTGTCCTAAGTTATGGCCTCTGCCAGGTGCGCTGGTAAAGGTGTGATGGGATTTGATGCACAACCCACACAATCATGTTTCCTGCC
Organism: Alligator sinensis; assembly: GCF_000455745.1. Taxonomy (NCBI): domain Eukaryota; kingdom Metazoa; phylum Chordata; order Crocodylia; family Alligatoridae; genus Alligator; species Alligator sinensis. The sequence goes on from NW_005842002.1 coordinate 701,932, forward strand.
ATGCCACACATGCATGGGGGAGGCATGATTATGGGATTCAGATCCCATCACACCTTATTACCAGTGCAAGGGGAGACTGGGATTATGATCCTGAGCTCCCTCTGCACTGGCAAGTTACAAGCACCCCTGGCTGGGACACCTGTTAGTTGTTCTAGGCTCCTAGACACAGGGGTACCCCTGGCCACACATTCAATTAATGGTGTGATAGAAACTAGCCACAAAGTTACTGCACAGTTTTTGTGGAATAACTTTGTGGCTTATTTCTCATTTTATCACACCATTCATTGATTGAACATGCAGCCTGTCACAACTTAAGATATGATTAACTGGTTAATCACAACTTAAGTGTAGCATGTGGCGGGGGCCTCTGTGTAACATTTCAAAGGTGGAGCATGTCATCCTGATAGTTTGAAATAGCAAGCACAATATTGCTACCACAAAACTGGCCCCTGGCTGGAACACCTCCACCTGAAATAAAGCTCACTGAATCAACTCTAGGCATGTCTGTAAAATACTTCCATGTTTCTTCTGGATGATCACTTGTAATATACCTTTATGTAGGTTGTGACCCCTCTTATGCAAAATATGCTCCATTCACTGATTCCTGATATTCACTTACTTTCAAAACAACAAGCAGAAAACCCCAGCACGTGCCACAGCACACTCTCATAGACCCAATTGCAAGGTTGTCCCTTCCTTAACTTGTACCAAATTTTGTTTTATGCCACAGATACCTAGCATAACACCATATAAAATTTAAGCCACCATTATTTTGAACAAGAGGCAAAGTTAAGGGGGCATATGGAAACTTAACATTAACATGCTTGGATGACTGTTTTCTCAGTTTAGCAACCTTAAGATTGGAGATACTTTGCATGACTGCCTAGGGTTTTACAAATTCATTTCTAAAGTCTTTCTTCAGTGACCTAGGTGAAGTGCCTAAACAGTAGCATGGTTTGAGAATTGCTTTGCTTGCCATTGCATTAAAAGCATAACTGTATTTTGTTTAAAATAGTAAAGGTACTATGTTCCTGTGGTTTTACATGGAAAAGTTTATATGAAAGAAACATACACTAAGGCCACATCCAGATGTTCTGGCACATGTGGTTTGCAGTGCTACAAGCCTCTGTGGCATTGCAAACCACACATGGCAAATGTTCAAATGTGCCTTCCACTGTAAGTTTGCAGCATGGGGCATGGGGATTTCCTGATAGGAAAAAAAAGCACCAGCAAAAAGCAGTGCAATGCATGCCCAACAAGCATGCAGTGGCATATGTGGAGGCCAGGCCATCCAGAGAATGCTTTGGCTGCTAGCCAGGCCTCCATGCTGCCTGACCTGGACTCCTCCTGCTCCAGGCCACCAGGTAAGACTACTGGGGCCAACACCAGTGCTTGCCCCAGCCTCCTGCTCTCAGTGGATGAAGAGCCAGGAGGAGCTGGACAAGGGCAGTTTGCCTGATGTGGGACAATTTGTCCCACATTGAAGGGTACATGCAAGGGTGTACACTGCAGCAACTTGTGCCACTGCAAGTGCACGTCCCTGTATGTTTGGATGCAACCTGAGTGTGCACTTTACTGTATAGCATCAAGAAACAAGCTCATTCATTGAGTTGACACATAGCTGATCTTTTAAAATCCCTGTAGTCAGTCACAGCAAGTGAGGAGCAACCAGTAATCAGTGACTTGTAGGCCTCATTTACTGCACTGTACCTGCAAAATATAGGACTAGTGAATAACAACCACTGTGATAGCCAGAATTTTTGTAATATGGAAATGCTCTGACATGCACACTGCAGTCCTCTTCTTGAATGTTGGTACTGACAGTGATGTTCTTAATGTACTGCAGATGTGCCAACTGATTGTCAAACTCTCCTCCTACTTTGGTCAGATCAAATGGATTTACGTTAGAAAATGAAAAGACTCTCTCTTCCTAAGCATTATTATCTCCTGCCTAATTTCAACTAAACTTCCTCTAACTGCTTCAGCATTACAATTGTTTAAAAAAAGTTGTAAAGCTTGTTTTAGAGTGGGTACATTTTTCACTACTTAGTGTACTCTAAAGAAGCCAAACTCTTCCTCCTCCAACTTGGGAAAAGAAAATTGTAACATGAAGAACCTGATTCTCCAATACTGATTTGACAGTGTACTACAGCCATTTTCATTTATCATGTTAAGCAGGGGTAAGTATCTGTACGAGTATAAGCAGTGAAAAATCAGTCCCAAGGTCAGAAGAACAGGTGAAAGTTTCAGAAAATTATAAGCAACTGAAAAAAATGGGGGCTAAGAATAGAAATGCTTAGGAAACCCCTTAACTAACACACTATATACCAACTACTTTTTGTGTTTGCATTTATCATCAAATAAACAAATACGTTTATAGGGATAAGAAAGATTGACTTTCTTGCTTCAAGTAGAAAGTAAATATATAGAAGCGTGGCGCTCCAACCTAAAGGCTGGTAATAGAAGCATAGTAGTACCTCTACGCTATCAAAATTTAATTATGCTGAATAAGGTTGTAGAAGTTAATTGAGGCTAGGAACAGCTATTGCATTTGTCCCTGGATAAATTGTTTGTGTGTTTGTTCTGGAACAAAGATATCTTGGGATTGTACAAACTATGTCCTTCTAATCAGGGTTTAGTGAGTGGCTGAATGCAGTGCTGCTTTTCTGCCATTGATTCAATGATGCAATCCAAGGATAATTGCACAAAACTTTGCAGTATTCCAAGGCAAACAGTTACTGTCTCCTATCTGGGAAACTTTTTTAGGATTTATCCCAGGACAAAAGACTTGGACTTCTGAGTGACTGCATTTTGCCCCAGGATAAATGGTTTATCATAGGATAAATATGACATTTGCCTGTAAATATACTATAACTAAACAATGGTCCATCTACATGAGATGCTTAACTGTGCACTAACATAGTTTACTGTGCAGGAAGTGTATGTGTCTACTTGTACACATGCTTACTTCTCAGTAAAAACCCCTAATCGTGAGTACATTTGATACCTCTGCAAATGCAGGTATCAAATTTACTCATGATTAGTTACTGCACAGTAATGCACATGTAGACATGACCAGAGAACACATTTGCTCCCAGGTCAGCCCTGCCACTAGGGACCAGTCTGAGGCTAGCCCCAGGGCTCCAAGCTGGGAGCCTCTCCTATCCCAGGCTGGGCTGCCTCCATGGCAGCCCCTGCCTCAGGCTATTAAAAGTCTGCAGACATTTTGAGCCCTGGGGCATACCAGCAGAAAGCCTGAGGTGACTCCAAGCCTTATGTCCCCCTGGGCAGACTGCAGGCTAGCCTCACCAGCCTGCCTGCAGCCCGGTGCCGCTGCCTGACATGGCAAAGCTGTACAGCTGCCAAGCCCACACCATCCAGGCCTGAAGGTTCTTGCAGGCTGCTGTAGACTCTAACCAGGTCTGCCAGCACACAGGCCCAGCTGCAACACTAGCCAGAGCACAGCTTTTGGCTGCTGGGGTGAGCTGCACCTGCCCACAACCCACCCGCAGCAGCCAGCCCTCAGCTTGCAGGTGCTGCCAGGCATTGCTTCTGCCACATGGCTGTCAGTCCTTCACTGGGCCCCTGTGCTTTGTTCTGCAGGCAGCTGCCGAGGCTCAGCAGTTGAGACAGCTGCGCAGAGACCCAAAGAGCCAGTGCAGGACCCATGATGGCCTCATCATCACCCAGGCCCATGCCCACCACCCAGGGCCCCAACTGCTTATTTACTGCACAATAAATTACTGCATAGTAAGCAGGAATATGCCGGCAGTCTATGGAGGAGACTGGCAACCTCATGGCACTGTGGGGTGATGCAGAGTTGCAGTGCCAGTTTGAGTGAGGTGGGCACTCCAATGCCCACATCTATGAGGGGCTGTCAGGCTGGATGCAGGAGCATGGTGTGGCAGTGAATTGCCACCACTGACCACAACCAATGATCAGGAAGTGCCCGTAAGCCCATGCCCTTTATACAGCAACTGATGTACATCCTCACGTCCTGGGACCCAAGCCACAGCCATGCTGTGTACAGCAGCACAGGTGGCCTGCCTGAGCCCCTGCCCTGGCCTGGCACCCACGGTGACATGTAACTGGGGGAGGGCCCCTTGGGCCTGTAGCAGACTAAAAACAGCCCCATAAACTTTCAAATTCAATTATATATTTTTAAGAATAAACAAACAAAATAAAACTAATATATTTAAAAGTTAGTCTCTTGATTTTTAAATTACTAGATTTTTAAATTACTACTAAATTCTAAAATGAATTAAATAAAAGAGACCTGAGAAAGGGTACAGTGGTACCCAAAAGCTTGTTTATATCCTTCCCAACTATATAGTAGGGCTATAGTGGGTTGAGGATTGCTCACTCAGACAGACTTGGTTTACAGTTTTTGAGCACTGGCAGATGTGCAAGCCCCAACTTTAACTCATACCATGAGTTAGAGCAGCCCCCTTGACCCAACAGACATTTGCTTACTGGGTGGGAGGGAGGAGTCGAGCTCCACTTTGGGGCTGATTGAGCCCTCCCTGCAGCCTCTCTCCCCTAGCCCCACCCTACAGCTATGGTGCTGTCAGAGTACTCCCCCCTGCAGAAAGGGAAGAGGGGGAGAAGGCAGGAGGAGTAAGCAAGCTGTAGGCTGGGGTTTGCCTGGCCTGAGCTAGAGGGGGAAGCACTGTGCGGGGGAAAGACTGCTGGGATCAGATGACCCCAGCACGATGGGCGTCAAGATGTTTTTTGATAGATTGCCAGGATGGATGACTGTACCACCTCTGTGGGGAGCCTGTTCCAAAACCTCGAGACTCAGCTTGTAAAGAAGTTTTTCCTTATGTCTAGTCTGAAGTGATCCTCAATCAGTTTGTGTGCATTATTTCTTGTCCTCCTTGGGGGGTCTTTGTGAATAGATGCTCCCCTGAGCCCTGATGTATGCCCCTGATATACTTATAGACTGCCACCAAGTCCCCTCTGAGTCTTCTTTTCTCCTGGCTGAACAGTCCTTTAACCACATGTTCTCCTTCATGTGCTTAGTCAATAGGGGAAAAAAAAGCAGGCCAGGTACAGACATGACACTCTTAACAGTATAAGTGATCCAAAACCAGTCTATACTCATAACAGAACAGAAGTTCAGCATACACAGACTGGTTTAAAAATAGCAGAACCTGGTCTAAGATTTGCCCTTGCCTCCTCTCCCCAACTGAAGGGTGAATGTATGTTCTGCTCACTACTAATGCCACTTACAGAAAACCATGTAGGGTAAAAGCTGTGTTATCTGGCACCTTACAAGCTGGCATGCTATTAACTGCTTAAAAAACAAAAAGCAGTTTTTTTAAAAAGCGAAACTGGAAGTCCCCACCATGGCACTTCTGGTTTCACTGAGCCCGCACGGCCCGGGACAAAGGAGCCTGCGCTACCAGCCTCCATGGCCTGGGGCATAGCAGCCTGCGCGGGGCCCACCTTCTCATCCTTCAGGGTCCATGGGGCCCGAGGGAGGGGCGGTGATGTAGCAGGAGGGGCGGCAATGCCCCGGATGTGGCAGGAGAAGCAATGGCTTGAACAGCCAAAGACACCTGTTCAGGCCTCTCAGTTAACCAGCATATGTTATTATCCGCTCCCCACCCCCTCCCCCCCATTCGTGCCAGATAACAAAGCTTTTGCTGTAAATTAGATTGATTCTGCCTTGGGTTTTTAGAATGTCTGTACCTCCCCACAAAGTCTAAGTTATTCTTTACTTCAGGATTCCCAGTATTTTGTCTTTAAATTCCTTGGGGCATGCTTTGTCTTTAATTACTGATATTTAACAAAATGTAAATATTTGTAAAAAAAGTAATTCTATTTGTAAATGTAAATATCACTATTTAAATGTAAATAGTCTGCAATGTTTTTAATGCTGTGCATTACCATTACTTTCAACTACCCATTTTCTCTTCTCAAAGTTGAATTTGTTCTGAAAATAACAAAGTTGCAAGGTTTTCATTATCTACCTTATTACCATAGCCTAGATGAAAATACTACTCCATCTTCTGCCAGCATTCATCCCAGTATAAGGGAGAAGTGGATGTAACATACTACCAGATAAGAATCTGAGCTTTTTACACCTACTTTGCACTGGTGTAAGTAATGATACAAGGTACTGGACAGCAGTAAATCAAGCTTTAAGGGTGAGTCCCTCTGTGTTACAGATTTAAGGAGAACTACTATGAAAACACACCTGTGCACTTGCTCCTGTTGCATGGGTACACCATGATGGAAACATGTTGCAGAATCACAATTAGAGTGAAGATGGAAGTGCCCTAGGCATGTACCAAAAAGTAGATACATGACATTTTTTCAACCTGTGTTGCATAAGGAATGCAAGTATGTGGGGCACATTTTCAAAGCTGATGCAATGGTGACATTTTCTTTTGAAAATGAAAGACCACTAAGACTCAGCAATTTGTTTGGATTCCTTTGCTATCTGTCATAGGAAATAAGTGAAATGACACAAATCTTTCTTTTTAGAAGTGGATTAAGTGGAAAAATATTTTCCATAAAAATAGTTACATTTTTAAACAATTTCCACAATTCATACTGGTCTTTCTTTGACATTTTCTTCCCAAGAACCCTACTCTGGAGGACTTCAGGGAAAGCACATTTCAAAGTGTCTTGCATGAACATTAAAAAAAAAGCAAATATTAATTTTCACTGGCAAGAATTTGTGCCAAAAGGGCTTAAAAAACTTATCCAATAAAGGAATAGTATCATACAGCATGTAGAGTACATGACCAATCATAAAAATCAGCTGGGAACTGATCCTACAAAGATTTATGATGATGCAAATCGTTAAGCATTCAGAGAAGTCTCCATGGGGATAATTATGAGGAACAGAGTTAAGTATGCAAAAAAGTCTTTGCAGGATCAGGGCCCGACTCAGTTTGTAAAAAATGTACTCAGTACTATTTGCTAGCAGGCCAGAGAGGTAAAACATTTTGCAGACATTGCACTGAATATTTTTGAATAATGAATATGCTAGAAAAAGAATCAAGATAATATGAATATTTCACAAGAAAAACAATAAGCTAAAAACACTGATTACATGATTTGCAACTATTAATTTATTCAAATTTACCTTTACAGAAGGTGCTTGTGTGTTTTTTTCCCCTTGGCCTTTCTACAACTATATTCAATCTTTCTACCACTACATACTTGCCTCTTTAAAAAGTTAAGCCTACCCACATATCTTTATCCCCTTCTGATAGCTTGATACTTCCAATACTATATTTTGAAACAACTAGTGCACTCTGTGTTTCATCATTATTATGAAAAAGTTAGGTTCCTGTAAGACTAAAAGAAATGAAGAAGATTTTTTCTCCATACAAAATGGGTGAGATTTGTATTTTGCTCAAATGCAGTTCTGCCTTTCGGGAGACATATTTAGGAGTTACCTTTGCTTTGTGCAGTGCTTTTTCTGCAGTGACAGCAGGCAGTGGTTTAGTGGCAATTTTATAATCTAGCATTACAGTACATTATGTACAATACAATGGGGTTTTGCAGAGCTGCATCTCTTAAGAAGCAGAGGATATATGTAGTTTGCTCACTGTAGTAACTTTCTTTTGCTGTACGTCTTTCATGAGTCTTCACCATCAGGAAAACATTCAACGTCTTTTTAACAAGTTAAAAAAAAGGTTCAGGAAGAGTAATAAACCAAACACATTTTTAAATATGATAACATTTTCACCTATGAAATACTCAAGTTCTTATTGCTTTTCACTCACTCCTTATGTTATATATGTAATTCTGTGTGAAATGCTACAAGAACATAAGAGCCTTTTTAGTTATATTTTATTTAATATTTTTCTTTCTAACATGCCTTATTTTTACTCTCATTTGAGCAAAAACAATTGTAAAAGATAAGCCTTTTCACCACACTATTATTAGTAAAGTTATCTTCCTGTTTTTATTTCATTATCATCCATTAAGCAAATAAAAGGTAAAGCACATAATCTAATTTTGTTAATGGAGCTTAATGCAATTCTAGGACTATAAATAAATAAATAAACATGACAAAAATATAATAAGGTTACCACAAAGTACATTTCAGAAAACAGTTAAAAGTGCAAAAAGTCCGTAAAATAAAGCACAAGGATAAGCAACCAGAAGCTGCTGTCTTTCCATGGCCAATGCAGATGTAAAAATTTTGGAAGCTGAAAGACTGCACCATCCAATAATAATCAGAGCTAGCAATGTTCCTAGTATCCCCCTACCAAGGAAAAAAAAAGAAAGAAAAAAGAGTCCATTGGTTATTATGTATTGAAGGAAATCTTATCAAACTCTAGCTCATGTTTAGCTTGCTGTTATTAAGGCTGTTGTCACTGGTAAAAGTGAGGAATAAGTTATGTAATGAAAGTCAAGGGCAAGTTACAAATTAAAATACAACATCAAGCAAAAAGCTATTTCTTTATTTTGGATGAAAATAGCAGCTGCATCAATTGTATTACTTGGAAGACTAGAAAGCTTCAAGCTAATTTGTCTGGGGCTGCGAGAAAAACAACACTGTGAGCTTTTTAATTCCAAAAGTGAGCAGAAGTCCCCTAGCAGCCAAAATAAACATGCATGAGATGCTGTGATTTAAATGATGCTACAGATTTGCTGTTTTCACTGGGGCAGCCTGATGGCCTAGAGGCAGTGCATTTTGTTTTGTATGGCAGGAACAGGAACATACTCGGACCTTGAGGGAGACAGAGCCTTGTATCACTCAGGAATTACAACTCTGCTGGACACAGAAGGGTGTTCACAGGCTCTAGGGCGAGACCCACTGTGATGAATGACCTTTTCAAAGGATGTACTTTGGGAGAATGTAAGAGAGAAAAAAAAAATCACCAAAGCCCACATCCTACAAAGGCTTTTCTCCTTAATCCTAGGGTCTTTCTCCGGACTAAAAAAAAGGAAGAGATAAAATCTATCCTACCCCTTGGTTGACTAAATTGTCTTAGGACCAGTTTTTGCCAGTGCTGCAGGGCAAAGTGGCTACATAGCACTCGAGAATCTGATGCAGGGTCCTGTGAGCCAGAGTCCACTGAAAGACTTGCATTGAATCCAAGCCAGATATGAACAAGGTATTGCAAATAAATAATGTTTCACACATACTTTATTTGCATTTTGCATTTGCAGTCTGCTTCTGTAAAATGTATGAGTTCATTCACATAATATGTTGCCGAAGTACATAATAAGATGGCTGTGTTACACACTTTCCCTATGTCAATCTCAAGGACTTTCAGGATAAATAGAGCTCTTCCACTTACTGAATGGTTGTGTTAATTCCATTCTTCAAAAGTATCAACAGAATAAAACCAAACATAAAAAGTACATCAGACGTATTTACTTATCCTCATCTATCACAAGTAATCTTGACTAAATTAGTTTGCTAACTAAACCAGCATAATGAAACCTATTTATTTTGTTTATTTATTTTTGTTAGTGTAATCAAGTAAGTTCACATTTTATTTCTTGGAAATGTAGTTCCAAATCCCATAAGGTACTCAGCACCTTCAGTTCCTGAGGACTGCAACAAAATTTAAGGTCACACAGTGCCTCATTTGATTTAACTCATAAAAAACCAGTATGCTAAGAAGCCAAGCATGATATTATATCCTCAGTCTAAATGCTATTTTAACCCTTCACCTTGATTTTACACATTCAGAATTATCCAGTTTCCTGGATCCTGCTCTGGACTGAGAAGCAAGGAAGGTGGCACAGCCAGCTGGAAATTCATGGTTTGTATAGATGTCTTCTGAAGCATGTATTAGGGGTGTGCTGGAAGAGGAAAAAGATGTAGCAGGAGCATGCTGTACAATGGCAATTTCCAGCTAATGTAACTTTTCAGGGGACTGTTATAAAGTGTGGTTGATGTGTCTTGTAGTGCGAGCCAAATTTTGGCACCAGGACTGATAGTGAATGGAATAGCAAGGTAGCATTAAGTCATCCTTCACCTGAAGAGTCAAGAGATGCTTCAGTGCAGACAGAAAGGTACAATGAAAATGCCATGTATATGATTCCCTGAAGGACTAGATAAGTGAGGGCATCTTTACACATGTTCTGGGGTGGGGAAGGGAGTGGGGGGAGCACTCTCTGGAGACACTCTAATTAAAGCGCCTACAGCATCTCAAGTATTCATCTTCCTACACTTCAAAATGGCAGCAGGGGCACTAACTAAAGCTTGTTCAATGAGCTTCAGTTAAAGCATTCCCGCCATCATTTTGAACCATGGGGATGCTGAATACATGTGACACTGAAGCTGCTGGAGCATGCTAATTAGCACACTCCAGCAGACTTGATTAGTCCACGTCGGAATAGGTTCATAGATGTTTAGGGTGGGAAGGGACCTGAGTAGACCATCAAGTCTGACCCCCTGCCCTGGGCAAGAAAGAGCGCTGGGGCCAGGTGACCCTAGCCTGGTGCTTGTCCAGTCTCATCTTAAAAACCCTCAAGATTGGGGACAGCACCATCTCCCTTCGAAGCCCATTCCAAATTCTGGACACCCTTACTGTAAAGAAGTTCTTCCTGATGTCTAACCTAAATCTGCTCTGTGTTAGTTTGTGGCCATTGTTTCTAGTAACTCCAAGGGGTGCCCTGGTAAACAGAGCATCTCCTATTCCTTGCTGTCCCCCCGTGATGAATTTGTAAACAGCCACTAGATCCCCTCTCAGCCTTCTCTTGCGGAGGCTGAAGAGATCCAGGTCCCTCAATCTCTCCTCATAGGACCTTATCTGCAGCCCCCTAACCATCCAAGTAGCCCTCCTCTGGACCCTCTCAAGGTTTTCCACATCCTTCTTGAAGTGCAGCACCCAATACTGAATGCAATACTCCAGCTGTGGCTTTCCCAGTGCCGTATAGAGATGTATAACAGCTGGCTCCAGCTGCTAATTAGCACGCTCCAGCAGCCTGAGCAGGTTATGTCAGGCATGTGGATATGGACTGTGAGGGCCCACTGAAGCATTTGAGTGCTGGGGTGCTCAGCTTGAATGTGGCGATCTACATAGGAACACTGAAGGATGGGTGACAGCTGGGGGAATTAGTAACAGATTCATAGTCTGGACCTGTGGACAGTCTGGATTTACCAATTTAGAGCCCAAAGGTAGAGGGTCTTGCAGGCCAAGTCCACTGCTCATTCACACAGCCCATAGACATGCTCACAACAATATCTTTGCACCAACTGCTTCAATCTAGGATTTAGGATTCCAGTCCACTGCCCTATGTTCATTTCCCTTATTGTGCATCCCAAGTAAAAGAGGTGACCTTCCTTTTCTGGGATTTGGGGGTTTCCTGAAAGAAAAAGATAAGTCTGCAGACTGTTCTTCCAAGTCCATTCTGACCAGAAACTAATTCCTTTAGAATAATTGTCTAATCAGCTTGTCACAAAGCACAATACCCTCAGAGACTGGCATAACCAGAGCTTTGGAAAATACGGTTTTGTTTCACAAAATATTGGCATCCAAATATTGGCCAATCCTTTTGTACCATCTTGTTTCCTTCTTTAAATACTGCATCACCAGCAATTAAAATGATATGGCTGTTTTTCCCAAAAATCAAAATGTGGAAAAGATGTATATTTTTCACATGTTTATGACAACAGCTTTCTTGCTAAGAGCATGGGCTTGATTTTAGTTAGAAGATGATCTGTTTTTGTTACATGTTTTTGGACATTACTTTTAGTACCCCAAGAAGAGGGAGGAAGGGAGAGCACTGGCCCCCTGATAGTCCAAGGGGGAAAGCTCTATGTAGGGAGTCTGGTGCAGATCCTTCACAGGAAAATTCCCCACCTTTCCACCAGTCAGGGGAGGAGCATTCTCCTTCTGTAGTGGGAACCTTCCCAGAGTCCCAGGAAGGTTGCCTCCTGGAAAGAAGGCTCCCCACCTGCCTGTGCTTCTCCCAGTGCACCTGAAGGTGTGTGTGTGTGGGGGTGTGTGTGGGTGGGTGGAAGCATGCAGCTACAGAACAGTCCCCTGCCCCCATATACCCATTCCCATTCCTCCATGTGAGAGGTAGGGGACAGCTGTGCAGCAGCTTCAAGTCTCCCCAGGTTTGGAAAGGCTTGCTGCTGCTGGAGAATGGTCCCCTGCCCCTTCATGCTGCTCTTTTCCATCTGGAAGAGTGCATGGTCAGGGCTATTCTCCTGACATGGAAACCAGGAGGCTTCCTGCCTAATCAGCTGTTTGATAGGATGGTGGGAGACTTTCTGCAGGGGTGTAAATCCTCCTTGAGCTGTCTGTGGCAACTGCGGCTTTTCAGCAACTGGCAACTGCCAACTGACAGCCTGCTCTCTTTCCATCCAGGGTATCAATTAATAGGCACCCCCCAAGGGAGAAGGTGGCCCAGGCAGCAGCACTCTTGTGCCTGTTGGCTAAAGAGCTGGCCCGTGGAGCTCTTCAGCCAGGGGGCTATATCACAGGTAACCTCCAGCTCTCAGGCTATTTTTCAACCAGTTTCCAAGAAATTCTTATTAGTAGAAATGAGCTCCTGTCCATGGCCTTAGTATGTATAGTACTTCCCATGTTAAGTAAAGAAGCACAAGATTAAATCAGTATCAGGAGAATTCTTTGAGGAAATTTATTTCAGATAACACCTGTAAGCTTTTAAGAATTACCTACAAATTTCTCCAGAAAGAGTTACTCTACAAAGTATTTATGGGCTTTTAAAAGTGTGAACTTGCAGTAGTTTTACAGCATATTACAAATGTACTGTATTCACTTAGGGACTGTCTGATACAAACAATAGCACCCTGATCAAATGTAACAGCTGCTTTGGAGCTAAACCCATCTGTCCTGTAACTGCATATGTGCACCTTTTATAAATGTGTATTAAATAGGGTAACCAAGTAAATACACATTTTGTAGAAACAACAGAGAGTGAGTGGCTCCTTCAGTGCTTTTATTGGCTGTCATGTCAGAGAGAGCTTAGAAACACTTCAATACATGGATCATTGCCAGGCTAGACCATAATAGCTCCATGGAAACATGAAGCAAGTGGACTAATTCAGTGTGCTAAAATCCTTATGCCAGCAAAAGATGCTGAAAAACAGTATACACAACTACTGCTCTTCTAAATAAAATAAGTAGGGGCAGCTATTCAATTTCCAGCTGCATTCTACTCACTATACAAGGCACATCCCACACCTTATGGACTAGTAGCTCACAAAAATATTAGTTAAAATTCTCTCCTTCATATTTGTGAAGCAGGGAGTTGTTATTTATTACGTGCACTGCAATGCTGCCCCAGGGCTATAATCAGGTGCTAGGTCTCCTTCTACTTGGCAGAGTACAAACGTGGAGGCAGACACAGTCTGTACCTCAAAGAGCTCACAGTTTAAGAGGGAGGAAGGAAAAAATCTGAATATACAGACGTTTTCTATACATACATATTTAGCTATATGCACACACAAACTTCTATATAAATATTTGGTTACATTTACCATTTTAAATTACATTTTAGATCTGAAATTACAGTTTCTTAATTAGAGTAATAAATGGATTTGGAATTGTCAGCATTTCCCTGCCACCACCTTGCTTACTGTCCCTTAGTCTAGTAATAAAGGGTTGACTGATGTTACAACAGATCTTGAGAAGGAACAGGAATGAAGACAGTTGTTATTGAAGGAAGATGTAATGACACAACCATTTATACAAATCCATTTAAAATACGAAACCAGGATTCAAACCACTACTGGGTCTGGATTTACAAAACAGAAAAAAGGGGTTCTCTGAAATCAAAGCCACTCTCAGTTGTGACTGACTGTCAAAAAAGGGGTCCCCACACACTGGATTCAAATTTACCAAACTTTGGGGTCACATACCTAAACCCCTCTGGGCAATTCTAGAACCCAAATCACCTCTGTCCTCATTTTGTCTATCTCTACATGAAAACACCAATCTTCCGTTTTTTGTTCGTTCCGGTATGGATATTTTTCTTTACATTTTTGAAGGCAAAGTCACCCCAAATCTTAAAAGGAAATGCTTCATATAATACTGCACTTCTTAATTACTGTAATCCTTCTGGGTTCTGTCATATATGCTGATACTTACTGTAGTGAGAAGAAGATTGCACAGCTGGACAGAATCACCATGGGTAGCAGGCAGTAGCCCAATACACTTGCAACACAGCCATATGAGACTCCTGCTATGCTCATCAGGTTCAATAAAGCATGTATTCCTAGGCATCCGATAGCACTCATACCATACACATAGCGAAAGTGATCTTTTCCTGCCTGAAATAAATATGAGTCAGTACCAAACAGCATCATCATACTACTAATTACGAAACACTAGGAGAAAACAGAATATAAGGACTAGGCCTGGTCCACTTTTGGCTTACACAGTTTGACATTTACAGGCCAGGTACAGACATTGCACTTTTACCAGTGTAAGTGATTGGAAAATGGTCTATACCCATAACAGAAGTTCGGCACACAGGACTAGTCTATACCTGTAACATAACAGAAGTTCAGCACACAGAGACTGGTTTAAAAATGGCAGAACCTCAGTCTAAGATCTGCACCCCCTCTTCCCCCGCAAGAGCAAATATGTGTTCTGTTCACTACCAATCTAAACTATGCCACTTAAAGAAAACTGCCTCAGGCTTTTTGAATGTCTGTACCTATCCAAAGTCTACTGACTTTTATTATTCCGGTTTAAGTGCATTCAGAATCCAAGCCAGTATTTTACAAGGTTTTGATCTGAAATAATATATCCCAAAAGAAAAAATGTCATATTTGTTTTAAATTCACAGGGATATAGAGCCTGATTCTGCATCACCTTCTATTAGTCAGACTCCAAGAGACAGGTATTATTTAGGTGACCTCACTAGCACTAGTGAGATAAAATTAAGGACCTGAAAATTTGGACTGAATATCAGAAAAATAGACAAATGGAGTGAGGCTGTAGAAAAGTCTGCCAAGAAAATAAGTGGAAGCCCCATTACTTGAGACATTTCATGTTAGATTGGACACTGGGAATGAAGGAATGCTTTTTATAGTTATATATATATCTATTTAGTAAACAAGAAAAGCCATGATCTTAGTACAGAGAAATACTTCTATTTACATTTCATACTGAACCATGGACCCCAGCCAGACATTTCTAATATATATTTTTGTTACTAAACCCAAATACTATCTAAGCTCATCAAAAGGAAGTGAACCTTTTGTGAACTTTTAGGCTCAGTACAGACATTCAAAAAGCCAGAGGTGGAATTGATCTAAGTTACAGTTTTCTGTAAGTGGTGTAGTTTAGATTGGTAGCAAACAGAACAAATTCACCCTTTGGTGGGGAGAGGAGGGAGGACAGAAGGGGGAGAGGGCAAATCTTAGACTGGGTTTTGCTATTTTTGAACCAGTCTGTGTGCGCTGAATTTCTGTTCTGTTATGGGTATAGACCAGTTTCCGATCACTTATATCGGTAAAAGTGTTGTGTGAACCTGGCCATTTTCATGGTGAATTCCTTCCTCATGTGTAAGTCAAAAGGTGCCCCTGAACCTAAACTCAGCATGTGTACCACTGCCGCATCACTGTGATCGGCTTCATGTAACATGTTAATTTCTACATTAACCTTTCTAGTACCTGTCAGTTCATGTTCTTTTTTTTTTTTTTTTTTGCTCCACTTAATGAGTGATTCTCCAGCCCCTTTTTTTGACTTTTTCTTTTGTCTGAATTTAATGCTTGTGAAAGGTACCAGCCTGACAGCTCTGGAGACTGATGTCTTCTAATTTATCCACAAAGCAAGTACAATACAGGCAGCAGTAGCAATAGCGCAGATTTCCTCACATTGCTCCAGCCCCAATTTAGAGAAATCACCTCTAGACATAAGAGGGTTAGTTCATTTCCCATTAAATCTATGGTCTCTCTTAAGCTACTAGGAAGTGAACTACTGAATACCAACTGTGAGGATAATACTGTGATTTTGACACCCACACATTTGAAAGAAAATATAGCTCATAGATGAAGTCTGTAGTCAAACTTCTACAAAAAGAGAGAAGCTCATCAAGGCAGGGCTTTGTTAGGGGCTGGCTCAAGACTGTGAAAAAACTCCCATAGAAATAAGAGCCACCAAACCTCACCTGCTTCGTTGTCATTGTAAGGTGAATTTCTTTGCTGTTATCTTCTTTCACTATAATAAATACATGTTGCTATAGATGTGTGTGTGTGTGTGTGTGTACACGCACACACACACACACACAAAGTCAAATAAAATAAAAAACCATACCATTATATGCCCTTCCCCCATGAGGAGAACAATCAGAGATAGATGCATCTGATCAGATTCTAGAGTTACTTATAGTAAATTTAATTAGAAATTCAGAATAGAAATGATTAGGCAAGTACTGTTTCACCTATGGATATTAAGGAACAAAATCTGTCTATATACAGGGCTTATACAGTCCTCATTACAAGGTGCCTGAGCATTTCACAATCTTTAATTCATTTAACCTCATACCACTCTTCTCAGGTAGTGTTAGTGCCTCAGAAGACTGAGGCAATAGAACATAGCTAAATGTCTTGCCCAAGATCACACAAGAAGTTTGAGTTGGAAAAAGTTACTGAAACCAGGTTTTTCAAGTCTCAGTCTAGCACTCAAACCAATACTCATCTCAGTTCATGTCTTTTAAACCAGCGCAACCTCACTGAACTTAGTGAGTTTACTTGGAGGTAATTGAGAACTTAGGGCTTTAAATTTCTAAAAAAGAATATCTGCTTGGCAACATGAGAAGTCCTATTTCTTAGGCACAAACTCTCCTGCTGGCATTCAAAATACTGGGAACCTCTAAAGAATTAATGAAAGCTGCTTCATTAAAGAAAATTAACGAGAACTAGCAATACTGAGGGAAAATACTACTACATCAGACTACTAACTACAATCACAGTCGTTAGAGGGTTTTAATAGGTTTAACATTTTCAATTGCTGGGGCAGTATTTCCTTTAGAACAACTAACAGATGTTGTATCCTAAATAGACACAACAACCACCAGCAGCTAATATTTTACATTGTTTGTTTCAGAACATTTAATTAATTGACGGAGCTCTATTTAGCAGCTTAATCTAAGATTAACAAATTATGAAGGCAGCAACGAAGGAAAAGAGCATAGCAGCTCAACACAAATTTGGTGTACTGTTTGATATGCATGGAATTTATGCTAGGTGCAGTTGAAAGGGAAAAAAAAAAAGGTTGTAAATTAACACAATATTCCCAATGTCTTTTTGACCTGCTCCATTTAACCCTATTGATTACCAATCTATGGTGATATATGCAAGATCAGAGTGGGCCCCCATTATTTTGGCAGAATTGGAATGGATGTATACTAAAGTGATAGCACTAAGTATTCTTGCAGAAATAATAAAATTGAAGTAAAGTATCAGTTCTGACCCTGGCCCAAACCCAGGACAAGGATCCAGAGCCAGAAATACTGCTGCCACTGTTGCTGCTACCGCTGCTGCCTGGCTATGGCTGAGGTCAGAGCCACAATGTGCTCTGTGCCTGAGGCCCAATGCAGAGCTGCTGCAGTGAGTAAGTGGCTTCAGGAGGAGCAAGGGGCTGGGGGAACAGGTGCAGGGGGCACAAGTGCTAGGGAGGCAGGTGGCAGTGGGACAGGCATCAAGGAGGGCAAGTGGCAGGGGGACAGGTGGCTGCAGGGTAGATGTTGGGGGACACAGGAACTGTGTAGCAGAGGGGCAAGGGGCAGGCCTCCGCCCCCTGATTTCCCCACTGTAGTGGTGGTAGGGAAAAATTTAAGATGACCCTCCAATAATTAGATTCTATATATGGAAAATTATAACAAATTTATAATTTTACATGCATAAGATCTAATTATGGGGTGGGGGGAGAGGAGGGGAGAGAGGGGTTGTCTTAAATTGGAAGTCATCTTGTATTTGGGCAAAGATGGTATTTTGTTTTCTCATTTACTCCAGTACAAAGTGGATGCAAATGCTACCAGTGATATATGTTCCTGGTGAAGTATGATTTAGTAACACCTACTTTGCATAGAAAACTAATTACAAAATATGCGGGACAGTAGACTCATGTCCCCAACCCAAATGCTGCTCTCTCCTCTCCATTAAAAACTAATTTAATGGACACTGTTATTATTGCATCTGCAGTGCTGTTGCCCTAATTAATAACATGAGAGGGGACTCAGGCCTTGCTCCCATGCTCCAAATCCTTACCGTTCTCTTCTTCCCTGTCTTCTCGTGCTCCAAAATAACTGCTACCAATATTTCTGCATATTTCTGAAGTCTTTCTGAAATATTCTGAAGAATATTTCTGCATAGTTTTCTGTAGTAAAGAACTTGAAAAAAATGTAATTTATAATTCTTTTCTGAAAAAAATGCCTTCAGCCAAATTGTATTACTAGTGCTATTAGAAGAGAATTATTCAATACCAAAAAGTGTATCCTAGCTTTCAAGGCTAAAAAGCTAGCCTGATATCAAATATCAGTGCAAAAACCAAGCAACTCCAAAGAGTAAGATGGCACTTAAAGTCCTATATTCCAATTGGTAGAAAGTTATATTAGCGATCTAACACAACCACATAGGTTTTAATTGTTTTTATTCACTGAACCATTAGGCATGATTCACCATTGCGTTGCTGAATGTTATGGACATACTGGACTTGTGCAAGCCTAAAACAACCTTTCTGACATTTCCTCTCATCCGCTCCTTTTCTAAATGCTCCCCAATTTTTTGGAGTATAATAATATAAAGGTAATAACATGTCACCTCCTTTTCTTGTTTCTCTGGAAAGCAGTGACCTTCTACCTGCCTCTCACTTCCCTTTTCTGGGAGTTTCCTTCCCTCACCCTCACTCTTCTACTTCCTTCCCTTCCAGCTTTTCAGTTTATAGTTATTATAATAAAATAATTGTATTATAAAATAACACATTTTACATCTCTCCTCAGCTTTACTATTACAAAGCTATTTCCATAGGGAAAAAAGTGGAAGACAAAGAAAGGAGGAGGAAAATTAAGAGAAAAGAGTTATATCCATGCCTCTTTCTTTTGTTTAGGCAAAAAAATTGAAAAAACAGCATTAGTAAAGTCAACAGAGAAGTATGGCAGCTTTAGGAAATAAAAGTATTTTAAAGATTTTTTTGGAATGGTTTAGATATAAAAAGTGTTAAGAAATCTTTCCTCTCCCCGAAATAATATTGAAATGACAAATTTGTAATAGTGATAAAATGCTATAGGTGTTATTTTGGGCTGGAATAATGTAGGCCTTTCCTGTACACATTCTGCAAATGTACAGAACACAACCTGCATAAAATCTCTCTGCCTCTCTTTATATATTATGTCTCTACAAAAAAGTGTGTGCCCTGCCCTTGTCTTTTTATGGAAGCAATAATTTTACCTGTGTTAGAAGTAAAAATGATATAAAAAAAATTATAAATAAATTTTACAGCAGATATGTTCTTATATCCAATCTGAATGCAAGCTGAAACAAACCATTTAATTTGTACCTGCATAGCATCTGCCCAAACTGAACCAGTGTTATTGTACAGGCATGAAAATGCTTAAAGCATTCATAACTTTGCCATACTGTACCAGTAGCAGTGTAGCACCAAGAGTCAAACAGAAAACTGTAGGCCCAGTCATGTCTGTCTCATTCATAATGCTGCCATCTGCTGGTTTCATTGGGTTTAGGACAGTTAATGTTTTTTGCCATATATGATCAAAATTGATCCCAAGTTCTGCAACAGAAAAATTCCATAATTGTTTATTATTTTAAAAGCCTTTTGCTTTTTTTTGTTTTTTTTTACAGAAATCACTAGATACCATGAACCCAAAATAAGAAAAATCAACCTCTTGTCTGACTAGAGGGTTGAATGCAAGAAAATGTATTCTTTTGCAGGAAAGATTCCCTTACCTTTTCATGCATTATATTCAAGACGAATTCCTAATTCAGAATTATTGTAATTAAATTATTAAATTAAATTGTATGCAATGAACAAAAACAAAATACTATCAACACTATCCTCTTAATGTTTGGTTTTCCAATTGAGAGAGAGACATATATACACATTATATACATTTCTAACCTTATTAAATGAGACTTTGAATAATGTGCTAATTAGCAATACCTGCAAAATTCAAGGAATACTGAGGACAGAGATGCATGCTTTAATTCTGGTAAATATGACACAAGATGTTTCTTAATCCTGAGTTGCTAGAGGCATTTTAAAAAATGACACTTTGCCCTTCAAGGAAAAGCAATAACAACTTGTGCAGCATTTAAGGGACTTTTACAAATATTTCTATGGAAGCTTTGTGATGGTCAAAATTTTACGCCACTGAAGTCAATGACTGCAGAAAGATTGCAGCTCCCAGGAGCAACATTCCTCCTGTAATGCTCCCACAAAGAGCAAAAACAGTTTTGGAATGAAGCTGCTAGCAGCAGGGAGGGCTCCATTCAGAAAGCAAATGTCCAATTTCTGCACTGTGCCAGCTTATTTTTGGAGCCAACACAAAAACCAGATTATATAGTATGCAGTTCTCTACATTGTTTTTAATTATACTGCAATTATACTATATATTTCCAATTATACTTTAATTAGAAGTAGTCAGACCCAAAACCTCAGACGGTAACATCTCTAGAACTTTGTGGTCAGAACAGTTTTTATTTTAATGTCAGTCTACAGTCCAGCCACCAGGTGAGCTGCACGTGGAGATGGAGATCTAACCTTCTATGTTCTGTTTCCAATAGGCACAAAGTGAGTCTGCTTCCATTAAAGTCAAAGGGAAATGTTCTATTGACTTCAGCAATGCTGCCTGGCTGAATGTAACTAGGATTTACTTTACTAATTATACTAAATCCATTACAAATAAGTCTCCAATTTTAATCGCATATCTATGTGTTGTTTTTAAATCATCAGTATGTTTGTTAACTAAAGAGTGGCCTGCTAATTGGTTACAAGTATCATGCTTGGATCATAGATTTTTTTACAATGAACCATGTCTTTTTGCAATTAAATGGCCTACCACATGAATGTATGCAGGTTATGAGAACTTTCTCAAGCTTTCTATTTAAATGAGCTCTCTTGAGTCTTTTTAACTAGTAAATTTATTACTAGATATGCAAGCAAGATTACAGAAAGTGTTTATAGGTATTCTAAAATGATATAATGCAATATAAATATATAGAGAAAAACTGTTAAAAAGTCTGAGTACAAAATTTATTGTTATGCTGTCATCTAGTGGTAATAAAGTATATGCTATATGTGCCAAAAAACAAATTAATACTCTTATTTTTTATGCAAATTGTGGCACTTTCTTTTCAAACATAAATATGTACCTATGTTAAAAATACAAAAGCAACAAATCAACAATATATTTTTCTGATTTGACAGTCTATGATTATTATTTCTTAAAATACATCAGTAAATATTTTGATTCTTATTGTCAACTAGCAAGATGTTACATTAGATATATAAAGTTTACATATGTATACTTTGTAAGCATATGCAAAAAGAACTCTCATTTAATTCTAGGTATGCAAAAACAAGTGTAAATGAAGTGTGGTTTTGTTGTTTGGTTGTGTCCATTTGGAAACTAGTGTACAGCTTAATACTGATGGGTGACTTCTAGTTTAAAGCACGTCCTAGTACCCGTCAATATAGGCCCTGGTACAAAGGTCTGTTCCCACAGTCCAGATTACAGGACCTTGGTCACAAGTCTTTCTAGTCCTCTCAATTGGATCCTAAAACTCCCACTAACTAGGATTTGGAGCTTGCAACAATGCAGAATCAGACTCCCGATACAGCTTCAGTCTTTGGGATGGAGGAATGTCAGATGACTTGTTCTTTCGGACATAGAACAATTGTGAGACTTACTGTTAGATACAGTGGCTCTGCTGCACAGTAATGATTCTCTAGTCAGTGACATGAGTTGGTGAAAAATATAGATACCTAGAAACATGATAGGTTAATATTGTTAATAGATGAACTTTTACCTTCTAACAAAGGCGGTTCTTCATCAAAACTGCCAGAAGAATTAGAATGCGATAAAAACTCTGGATTGTAGGTTGGCTGCAAAATCTGGCCTGTGTAATTTTGAGAAGATGGAATTATTTCTGGAGAAACAAATGCAGCAGGTTGAGGCAACTCATCTATTTGGTACCTATAACAATAAGCACAGTCATATATCTGGGTAAGATGGACAATTTATAATAAAGTAACTTCACAATAGCTAAGAGTTGTGCATTAATATGGTTACCAGATTGCCTAGTCCCTTTTGCTTCTATATGTTACTTAATTGTGTTGTATCCCTTCATCATTAACTGTGCATTTCTAACAAGCCCAATGAATGAGGAAGGGGTCCTCAAGAAAACATAGTCTTTAATATAATGGTTGCATCTGTATGTGCATTTATGTCACATTAAATTTACTATGTAGTAAGTTACTGTGCAGCAAGCGGAACATAGGCTGTCATCTACATGTGCAGGTGTGAAAGCACAATAATGCTGTGTGAGATCTGACTTGGGACTAAAGTTAGTCCCAAGTCAACCCAAACACACAGTGTTACTGCACAGTAAGGTGTCGACACATGCATTACTGCGCAGTAACTAGTCAGGCATAAATTTGATACCTGCAGGATGCCCAAGTCAGTATAAGTTGTCATAGTTACTGTGCAGTAAATGTGCATGTGTATACATGCCCACTGATTACAAAATATGCACACAATGGGGTATGTATGGTTGTGGGGACAATTATAATCTAAACATTTCTTAAATACTGAGTTTTTTCACTCTGTAGCCTGACTTTTCTCATGCATTTAGTTTTTTAATGGAATAGCTCTACA
The DNA here is from genome assembly GCF_000455745.1 of Alligator sinensis. NCBI lineage: Eukaryota > Metazoa > Chordata > Crocodylia > Alligatoridae > Alligator > Alligator sinensis. The sequence continues at coordinate 724,735 of NW_005842002.1, forward strand.
TGTATCTGAATGTACAGTTGTATTGAATACAATGTAAAAGTCATTTCAACAAACTAGCAATATGTGCAAATAAAAATCAGTTATAGTCACACAATGCCCAACCAATTTTCTAATTATAATTATATATTGCATTTATAGTTCTATAATGCCTGGAGAATCCAAATAAGTTTGAATCCTCAGCCAGTCTAAGCACATTCAAGATTAACTCCAAAGACCTTAAGGAAAGGATTATTATCCCCATGCCACATATGCAGAACAATATGCAGGGAAAATAAGTGACTAATTTAAGGTAAACCTGGAAGTATATGGCAGAACTGGCAGCTGATCTTAACTATTTCCAGTCCACTGCTTCAATCCTAAAATCCTTCTTGTAAAATGGGATTTTCCACATGGAGATGGCCTTCTCCATATATCTCCTCCATCTTGGGCTGAGTGGAGGAATCATCCCTCCCTGTCTGCTGTGCTGTTGTTATACATGGCTGAGGAAATGATTGGTTGAAGGCAGAAGGGAAGTACTTACTTTTGGCATGTGTGTCATTCCCTTCAGAGATCACCAGAAATGTAATGTAATTTCTATTTGAGGAGTTCTTGAGTAGCTGGGGTGTCTATCCCATAAGCAGGATGGTTTCAGGGACCTCAGCAGATTGATCTTGTCATAAGGGCCAAAGTAAGTGGTGAAAATTACCACTGAATTGAGTTGGTTTTCTGTGGAGCACTTCTTATCTAAAAATGTTGGGAGTGGAGCTGTTACCTGTTCCCTGAGTATGGAGAGAATGGCAGAATTCAACTGCCATCAACAAATAATTTTTTTGAAAATTCCTTTATGGGAACCACTCAGTGCTTTCCTTCTCCTAATGCCGCTTCCCCCCCAAAAATTAAGTCCCACACATGTAAAAAATCCAAACAACACAAAACTTTTGTTCTCTGTCTCTAGTGCTACTTTATAGTATTCTCTTCACATAAAACTTTAAATTCAATTGAACGCATCTTTTTTCCAACAATTTAACATTGTAGTTTGTTGTTAATTTGATGTTGAATTAAAAAAAATAAAAATCAATATTTGCCTTCTATCTTTCTACTTACTTTCTGTTTCCATAAAGATTTTCATTGGCCTCAGAATGATTGTACCCTGGTTCTTGATTATCAATGGTATAGCTGGACTGGTAAAAGTCTGAATGAAATTGTTCAAAGTTTGACATTCTGGGGAAAAAATGATTTAGAATACTGATGAAATAGTGCTAGATAAAGTAAGTCATTATTTTAGAAAAGTTATAACCCAAAAGAAAAAAAGAAAACTACAGAATTGCAGGCTTAAAAAGATTTCTTTTCTCTAAATGAGCTTATGCCAATTCGAAGTGGCAGAAATAAACTCAATTAGTTTTTCTTTAGTATAACTACAAAATAATTTCTCATCTGTTATCATACATGCTAGAGATGCTATTTTTTAAACAAAGACGAAAAACCTACTCTTAAGCCTTACCTGACTTCTTGACACAACAATTAGTCATTCTTGATAGATATTTCCAGTAAATTCTCGTTGAGAAAAAACTATATCCCATTTTAAAACAAAGCTATGGCCAAATTCAAATGAGTGATACTAATTAGTAGATGAGCTATATCCTCTGCAGAAAAGAACCTGGGGGTTACAGTGGTCATTAAGCTGAATACAAGCCAACAGTGGGCACATCTACATGATATGCTTTAAGCTCAGTAGACCAATTCTACTGCACGTTAGTGTGGCAGGTAAAACTTGTGCTAATCCACAGTAGATTTAGTCATTGTGCATTAATGTGACTAAAAACCCAAAAACGTTCGTTTGCACTAATGCACAGTAGCGCCGATTATAGCACATTAAGTTGGTACCTGTCATTACAGGTACTAAATTTAATGCATCATAATTACAGAAGATTAACAGAAACATAGATACGTCCAGTGTGCCCTTGTTGCCAAGAAGATTAGCAGCATACTGGGCTGCACTGGTAGGAGTATTGTCAGTAGATCAAGGGACGTGATTATTTCTCTCTATTCAGTACTGTTGAGGCCACATCTGGAGTACTGTGTCCACTTTTGGGCTCCCCACTACAGAAAGGATGTGGACAGATTTGAGAGTCTAGAGGAGGGCAACAGAAATGGGTAGGGGCTGGGGCACATGACTTCTGAGGAGAGGCTGGGGGAACTGGGCTTATTTAGTCTACAGAAGAGGAAAAAGACTGAGAGGGGATTTCATAGCAGCCTTCAGCTACCCAAAGGGTGGTTCTCAGTGGTGGCAGATACAGAACAAGGAGCAGTGGTTTCAATTTGCAGCAAGGGAAGTTTAGGTTAGTATTAGTTTAGGTTAGATATTAGGAAAAACTCTCTCTAGGAGGGTAGTAAAACACTGGAATCTCCATCTGTGGCAAAGTGGGAGCTCCCCACCCCCCACCCAGCCGCAGTGCTGGTCTCCCTGTCTATCTCATCTGCCGTGCCTTGCTGTTAAGTAATTATGATCTTAAATAGGTAGGAGGTTACCCTTTCCGGGCCCTGGTATCTAGGGCCTTGAATACACATTCCTACCTCTCATAGGTGTTTCTAACGACCTGTGTAAAGCTCTGGCCTGAGGCTGGGTCCAACTCATTACAGTATTAGGCCTCTCACAACCTTCCCTTTTATGGACCACACTCATACCACCTCCCTCTCACTGAGGCCTCTCACAGTCCACCGTCTCTCACGCTGCTCTTGCTGGGCCTCACCTCGTACCACCCCCCTTTTCCCAGGGGTGACACTCACCCAGTCCAGTCCTGAAGGGTCCTTGGACTTCATTCCCTTCACTCCCCAGCCAGCAAGCACGGGGCCTTTTGGGCATCTCCCACTGTCCTCATCTGAACGAGTGCTGGGGAGCTCGCCAAATACTGTACAGACTCTGCCCCTGTCTCATAGCCAGGTAACTTCCCCCAGCTGCCCGCCATACAGGGCTGCTGACTCACCCCCTTATTTCTCCGCAGCTTCTCCTCTGCCACCCTTCAATTGGCCTCAGGCACCTGAAGGCTTATCTGGACCTAATTTAGTCCCCCAAGTTAACAGGACCTCAACTTGAGCCCCCGCTTTCTCACAGGGCCTCAACTCATGCCCCGTCCTTGCAGGGCCTCAACTGGTTCTATTCCTCAGATGCAGCCCTGCAGGTGCCTCTCTGCATCTTCACTTCCCCTGAGGCACATACTCCACCCTCTTCTCTGGGACCTGAGGCTGAAAACCCCTGCACGCTCAGGTGCCCCTCATCGGTGTGCCTGGCCCACAACTCTTCTTCTCTCCCCAGGGTCTTACTCCCCACCGGCTTCAGATGGCCACAGCCATGCCTGGCCCCACTACTCACTCTGCAGGGCCTTGCCCCCACTGGGCTTCGGTCCCCCACCTAGGCAGGCATGGCCCTAACTACCTCCGATGTTGCATTACCCGCCCTAAAGCAGGGGCTTGAGTTAAGGTGCTCCTCCTCACCTTTCACTGGGACAGTAACTGGTCTGGCACTTCTTCTGCTACACCACCAGGAGCCCCACCAGACCACCCGTCCCCAGCAGGGTGCAGTTTCAAGTCACACCCAGGACCAGGAGCCTCTAAGCCACCCCATAGCTCCTGCCATTACCTCCATGTTGTCTCTGGAGCAGCAGCTCCGCTGGGAGATTTTCCTTCCTCCGTGCCAGGCAGCAACTGCTGCCCCCATCCCTGCTGGCCTGAGGCTTAAGGTGGCCGCTCATCAGGCCTGGCCTGTACCTGCCTGCTGCCTGCCCAGTTCTTAAAGTGGCAGAGCACCATGAGTGCTCTGACACCCACCTTCCCCCTTAAAATGGTTCCTGGGGAGGGCTTTCCCTGATGCTCATCCAACAAGCTTTCACAGAGCTTGCAACATCCCTAAGTGGCGAGCACCCCACCGGTGCTCTGCCACATGCCTTCCCCTTTAAATGGCTCCCCGGGGTTTCATCTGACCGCATTCCCTGCAGGCCCTTCTCCAGCCTGCTGCCGCCCACTCTACGTGGTGAGCACTCTCCCAGTGCTTCGCCACACCATCCTTTGAGGTTTTTAAGACCCGGGTAGACAAAGCCTTGGCTGGGATGATATAGCTGGGAATGGTCCTGCTTTGAGCAGGGGGATGAACTACATGATCTCCTGAGGTCCCTTCCAACCCTAATTTTCTATGATTCCATTAATCTACTGCTTAAAAGAACAGTGATTTAGGCATCAAAGCTTTAATTATTCCCAACTATTTATGTTTTGATATGCTACACAAGTATCATGAAGTAACGTACATTTTAACCCTAAAGAAGAGAAAGTTTACACAACTTGGGTTAGCTAATATCTGCTGATCAGTATTCTAACTACAATACTTAAGTTGCATATTTATTTTGAAATTGTGATCTAAGTGGGACCAAACAATAATCAGATAATAAACTAAATATATAAAAACAATTAGTTGTGCTGGTTTTAAGCCATTTTAACTCTGGATTTACAGCAGCATAGAATCCATTTACACCTTTATTTTATATCTAAATCTAGAATCCTGGTTTGAAAATGGTTCCTCCTGGACATTTGGTTCCTCCTCTTGTGAGTATGGTTCTGCCTGGGAATAAACATTTGCACATGAGGAAGCTTCCACAGAAATGGTCATGTAGATTAGCAACATTATGGGTCAGAGGTTGTTTCTTATTTGCTCTGTAATGTGTCAGGCATATTTACAGCATTATAGATATTAAATACTCAATAGCATAGTGAGGTATATGAATCTACATGAAGTGAAATGCACACTCAGATTCTTATGTTTTATATATTAGTTTCAAACCTGTCATCCTTATCACATTATCTTAAATAAAATTACTCCAAAGATTATGGAATGCAGGACTGAGGCTGTATTATACCTACACATACATTGAAGCTGCGTCGATGCACTGGAATTACAATGCATCGGAGCAGACTCGATTAATCGAGTCTGCTGAAGCATGGTAATTGCTGTGCTCTAGCAGACTCCAGCATCATGTGTCAGTACCCCTATGCTGAAAAAAGGCCTCAGGGGTGCTTAACTAAAGCTTGTAAAACTAAAGTTAATCAATTAGCTTAAGTTAAAGTGTCCCTGCTGCCATTTTTCAGCATAGGGACGCTGATACACATGATGCTCTGGGCACTTTAATTAGAGTGGCTCCTGGAGCCACTCTATTTAAAGAGCCCATTGCACAAATGCTGACTCTGCTAGACAAATGGGGCATTTCTACATGTGCTCTGGGAGGTGCAAGTCCCAAAAGCTTGCAGAATTACATTGGTGCTTTCACATTCAGCAATTAGAAAATACAAAGTTGGTGAATTACTACTACTTACTACTCTTAAGTACCAGTCACCTGTGTGTGTGACTGGATGTATACATTTCTAAAATATTTCTGCACTTACAAGGTTAAACCTAAAACTTACAAGGTTAAAATATTTAAAGAAGCTAAGCAGCCTGACTCATAACATGAGCATGTCAAGTTTATTTAACATTTTAACCATTTTAATTCTTGACTTAGGTCAATATTTCCTGTAGTCTTCAGCTTGCTCTGATTCCCCCAATGTTTCATATACTGAATGCAAATTATGCTTCTCACTCAGGTTACTGTATAATTGCTGTTCCCCTCCCCCCATATCTTACATTTATCAAGCAAATGTGGTGTTTCATAGAAATGTTATTTACATAAATAACTTTAGAAGTAAAAGTTATGACAAATTGGTAATTTCTTGGTGTTCTTGAAGTGCTGCATATTCAGGAATTTCAAATTCTATCACATAAAAGGACTAATCTGCCAGGACCCATTCCTTCAGCATTGAAAGGAGCAGTTACACCATATATCAACACTACCTTCTTACTAGTAAACAACACATATAGATTTTCCAAATTTTGGAGAAAATAATTCTTGTTAGCTAAATTTAGTAAATCATATGTGTTTTTATTAGAAATTGGATAAGACTTATGAATTACATGCATTAGGAGTAAGGCTATCATACGTCATAAATCCTGGAACATCTTATTTATTTTTAAAAATATTTATTCATAATTCAGCTTTTGAAGCACATTGATATATTTTGCAATGTTCTCATATATGAAATAACTTCATAATCCATTTTATAACGTATACTAAAATGTATTATAATCTAAAAACATAATTTTTTTTACAAACTTGAAACTCAATTTCAATTACATACCTTTGAATATATCAGGTGAAACAATGTCTCCTGTACATGAACTTACATATGAGAAAAAACCTAAAATATTCTCTTGCGTTAACAGGGATGATCTTGTACTATTTATAATGTTCTAAATTTGACCTGTGAACACATGTGTGCAGCTGAAAAAAGACCCGTCAGTATCATGGACAACATTTAATACCATCTGCAACAGTTTACAACCAAGTACAGAAAGCAGAAGTGGTTAGCAATCATTGAGTTAAGGCAAAACAACCAAACTGCTATGTTTTTAATATCCAATTTTAATCTAAACTATAAAAATTGAAGTCTGTTCTTTAATATATATGTGCATTAAAGCACCCATTACAATAGTGTCTTGTTCCTCAGCTAAGGCTTTAGGTGCTTCTAGATACAATATTAATAATGTATATAGAAATGTATAGATGTAACTTTGATATATACAGGTTAAATGAATATTTCATAGTCTTAGGCACTATGAAACTTTTAGTATGGTAACAAATCCCAAAGAAAGCTCTTTATTGACATGTATTTTAGCATCAGATACTTAACCAATTACAACAATCTCTGCCTTTTCTGGGTCATTTATCAGATGGCTTCTTGATGAGCACTAGGGCTGATTAATTTAAGGAACAGGATATTAAATGGGATATATTCCTGAGTCATTAATCCATGCCTCAGGTGCATTTTAAATTCTATGAGGTTGAAGGCCAAATGAGTTCAATTTCATGAGAAGCATATTCATGGTCCATTAATACATGCCTGATAGTGCTTTAAAACTGGTAAAATATTGTGCGATTTGATTAAAAAAAAAAAATCAACAAATTATGCTCTCACCAAATATACACCCCAAGAAGACTGGTTTAGAATTGAAGGATAGAAGAAAATAGTAGAAAGCCATATTTATCTGTTGTTTACAAGTAATTTAAATTGAACAGCCATTGGTTAGGCTTCCTCTTCTGCAGCTAAGTTTCTTTTCTACCTTTAGTGCACCATTAGCATTCAACAGTGTTTCTCTTGGCAACCATGTTGCAATTTAGCTACAGTAGTTAGTAAAGACTTAGTTTGGATGGTGTGTGAACTTTGTATAACACGAGCTTGATCCAGTTTATATTCAAATCAATGGAAAAAAAAACTTCCATTAACAAGCGCTGAAGTACTTTTGGAAGGACAAAGTTTAAAATTCTGATCCATTTCAATCTTGTAGGAAGCCATAGTCTAACTTCCAAGGCTTTGTTTAAATAAGAAGATGAGACTGTTAAGCTGGGTTGGGGCTGCCATAGTTACTCATTATTCTATAATTAATACCAGAGAACCATGTTCCCTCATGCATAGGTATCTTTTGAGTTGATTTAACTACCTTCATGTTTGATTTCTTTTTTTAAAGCTAATGATAATCTGTCTTCATTTTTATTACTTTGAGGACTGCATGGATCATGCTATTGTGTGTGTGTGTATATATGTATGTATGTATCTTTGCAATTGTGTGACCTGACTTAATCAAAAAAGTCAATTGGGGAATAGCCAGATCAGGGAACAAAGGTGCTTCTCTCTAGATAATGGCCATTTACATCTTAGAAGAGCTACGGCCTGCATGCTAATAGACAGAAAGGATGTAAAACTCTTAACTGACAGCCAACTATATTCCAATGGGAGGAGCTACTGACAGGTGTATCAAGCAAAGCACCAAGGCTTCACAGTCAGGTGTCAAGGGAGAGAGGATTCCAAAGAGAGATAAATAGCTCTGCCTCCACTGAACTGCAAAAGAATGATGAAGAGATATGGAGAGGATATAGCAGAAACTGAGAGGAAGGCAAGGTCCTTCAGAACAGAGACAACCAAGGACAAGACACTGTGGTACCCCTGGGGTTGCTGCTACCTTGACACCAGGCTTTCCCCTATCCCTGGCTCCACCTCGCCTCCAGTCTCTCATCTGCCATGCCTTGGATATATATTCTGCTTGTTGTCAATGGAAGTGGTCCTTGGGTCCTAGGGTAACTTTGCTGGTTGCTTCATGTGGGGACCTGCACTCCCCTTCAAGCACTTCCCTTTTAAGAGAGTGCTCTTACAGGCTTCTGAGCATTTGTTGGAGCCTCAGCTGTTGTGGCCATGGCCCACTTTTTCACTGGCCACATCCCCAAGCCTTGGCCTACTATTTAGAACCTCATTCCTGC
>NW_005842002.1:733134-734830 GCF_000455745.1 Alligator sinensis
CCCTTCCTAGGGGTTCAATCTTAGTATCAGCCTCCATCCCTTTAACTCAGGGGCTAGCTCCTGGAACAACAGGGGAGTGCCACCCAGGCATCCCTGTTCATTGCCTCCTCTGTCCCTCTATCCACAACCCAGTCATCTGGTACAAACAGAACAAAAACATGAGCCAGCTACTTCATAAGATAAATAGTTTTCCTCCTAGGGGTAAATGTTGCCTTTAGGCTCTACCTCTGTAGGAGCCTCCTTCCCTAGTTCCCCTGGATGGCTTGGGTACCAGTCTGTCCATTGCCAGCAACCCCTCACTCCCAAGAGATGCTTTTCCTGCTGCAGACAAGAAATACCCCCTGCACGGTCAGAGACTGGGCTTGTATCCCCAAGCCCAGTCTACTTCCAGTCATGTGCTCAGGTCTTCTGCACCCAGTGACCAGGTGCAGCTAATTGCTTCATTAGCCAACTTCCCTTTTTAGTCCCAGGCCCAGTTCCCCATGGCTATTACTTTTGACTGCCCTTCTTGGCCTTGAGTCCCTCATCTTCTCAGGCCTTTCTAGTAACAGGATCAGGAGTGCCCTGTTACAACACCCCAAATCTCAGTGGAAAGTGGAGAGCCCCAGAAACAAGCAGCTTCCCTTGGAGTACAGCAGTAGGGTCAGACTGCTAGAAACACTGACAAAAATCACTAGAAGGCTTCTAAAAGTTAGAGGCTAAGTACAGACATTTGGGGCATTAGTGGAAGGTCAACTCAAATTGGCTGTCCAGTATCAGGTAAGTCAGGATAGGGGGGGATGGGTTGGGGGTCTAGAAGGCTGGAGGGGATCAGGAATCCACTGGGGAGATGTGGGGAGAAGTGTGATGTGCTGCTAGGGTAGGGGAGGCAAGTCCGACCCAGAGGTGGAGTGGGGGAGCAAGCACAATACACAGGTGAGGGGAGGGGCAGGTGTAACCTGAGGTTGGGGTGGGGTCCCCCCAGAGAACATACACCTCCATCCCTCCCCCACTGGGACTTACTGCTTGGTTCTGGCAGCGATGAATGTTGATATGAGTGGCTTGTGGGATGGCGGTTGAGAGGGCTGGCTGAGCGGGGAGTAAGGAGCTGGGATGGGGGTAGGGGGAAGGAAAAAAAATAGACCAGTGCAGGGGAAGGAGAGAGTGAAAAGAGCAACCCTGGGGCTGGGGCTGGGGCCAGTGGTTGGGCTTTCCTAGCCTGGGGCTGCACAAGAGAATTGGGCAGAAGTTCCACGCACTGATATGACTTATATTGAATGTGTCTGATACCACATAGATCCAGATTTATCTTAAACTGGGTTCTGCAATTTTTAGACTGGTTTGTGTGCATGGAACTTCTGTTCAGTTACAGGTTTAGACTGATTTTCAATCACTGAAGCCAAGTCTGTTAAGTGTAAAGTTCGCACTGGGACAAGCTAAGTTTTAATTGGGAAGTCATTCTGAACCCGATTTAACCTCCCAAATATCTGTACTTGGAGAGAACAGGGCGACATATAGCTGGCTTTTTTTCCTCATATTTGTCTCTAAACCTACCAGATACTTTTCTTATACACAAAACAGGAAAAAAAATCATATAATCTGTTCTCTTTCATATTTCACAGCTTGTTTTGTGATAAGGTGATTTCAAGGCAGCTGACATTGAAGTATATCATTTCCACAGAGACAGGGATCCATCTTCATTTTCATTTGCATACCC
>NW_005842002.1:734840-742591 GCF_000455745.1 Alligator sinensis
TGTAGGACTCTCCTCTGTAAATCTGTAAGGACTGGTTAGGTCAAGGTCTGGATGCAGCCTCAAGGATACACAGCAAGACAATGCAAAATGAGTCTGGAGTGAGTGCCTATACACATGCAGGGCAGACATTTCCAAAGGCACTGTAACTTTTGCGTTTTACCTAAAGCACTGTAGGTACAGTGCCTTAACATTTGATAGACATTTCACAGTTTGCTGCAAGGTTCAGGCCTGCTTAAATTCTGTAGAGTAGGAGGCAGGGGGTGCCAGATACTGCAAAATCTTCATGACTGACTGCATTGCTTGTAGAGTGAGTGAGTGGAGTGAGTGAGTGATAAAAGCCATCTCCCATGGTATTAAAAAAAAGAAAGAGAATAAAATCAACCTTGTCAATCTTGTTTGTCATTTTCTCAACCACCCTCCTTGGGTGGTTGAGAAAATGACTTATAGGCTGGGGAACTCTTCTTGAAAGCACAGTGGCAGAAAGAGATCTTGGAGTCATTATTGATTCCAAGATGAACATGGGCTGCCCATGTGAGGACATGGTCAGTAGGGCTAACTGCACCTTGTTGTGCATCCACAGATGCATCACAAGCAGGGCCAAGGAGGTGATCCTCCCCCTCTATACAACACTGGTCAGGCCTCAGTTGGAGTACACAGTGCGTCCAGTTTTGGGTGCCGCACTTCAGGAGGGATGTGGACAGCATTGAGAGGGTCCAAAGGAGGGCCACTCGCATGATCTAGGGATAGCAGGGCAGACCCTATGAAGAGAGGCTATGAGACCTTAACCTGTTCAGCCTTCACAAGAGAAGGCTAAGAGGGGACCTGTTGGCCATCTATAAATTTACTAGGGGGGACCAGCGGGGAATGGGAGAGACCTTGTTCCCCTGAGCGCCTCCCGGAATAACAAGGAATAACGGACATAAGTTGTTAGAGTAGGTTCAGACTAGACATTAGAAGGCACTACTTCACAGTCAGGGTGGCTAGGATCTGGAACCAACTTCTAAGGGAAGTAGTGCTGGCTCCTACCTTGGGGATCTTTAGGAGTCCCACCTATGGGGAGAGCAGGGAACCCTAAGTTGGATGTTAGTGGGCAGCTGGCAGCCAGCTCAATCCATACAACCATAAACAGGGGTTCCCTAAGACCCCCAGCAGGCCTCTAAGATCCCATGCACATGGGGGAAGAGTGGGAAATAGCCCTACCCCCTTGATCACAGTGTGCCAACCACTTGTGCTGCAAGTGGAAGGTGAGAGGGATGGTGCTTACTGCCACCCTGAAAAGAGTGCCAACTGCTCAAGACCCCCTGCATTCTCCCAAGACCCCCGGCATGCAGAAGGCAAGCAGGGAAGAGTCCAGGCCCCATCCATGACAATACACCCCTTCAAAAAGCCCTGACCTCCAAGACCCCTTCAAGTCCCACAAGACCATTCCAGCATAGGGCTGTCCACCCAAGACCCCCATCCCAGAACCCACTTTTGGGGGTTTGTGGTGGCCATGCAGTAGTGTGTGTGGGGGGGGGGAGTATTCCCCACTTTCTCCTACATGCAGGGGAATGGGGCAGGCTGCAGGGGGGCCTGCGTGCTGCTTGGGATCTGTGGAGCTGAATGGGGTCTGTGCCCACTTTTGGGGAGGGGCACAGTAGTTGTGCAGTGATCAGATGGTGTGGGGGCTTTCCTGCACTCCTGTGGAGGGGTGGAGGTAGGGTGCTAGTATTCCCTCTTGCCCCCCCCACCCCAATGCAAAGGGTCCCTGGGGGGGCAGTCCTGGCCCAAGGGGAAGGGACTCTTGCAAGCCAGCATTTGAGCTGCAGTGGGTCATTTCCTGATCAGCTCACTGCTGCCCAATTTGATGTTTCTCAGCCCCAAGGGCAAGGGGGCCACTGGAGTGCAATATGCACCCCTCTTCCCCGCCCCCCCCCCCGGGGGTGAAGAGTAAATAATGAATGACACAGAGAAAACCGATTATTTTTATTTTTATATTTTTAAAAAGACAAAGGAGATTGCTTTGAGGAATGCTGATACTAGGGTCCAGAGCTAGCTATATCTGGTGGTAGCAACTAGTAATTACCACTTTAAAAAGTCCCAGTTAAATGCATGCTTAATAAAGATGTACTAGGTATGCTGAGATGCACTACCACAGTTCACCTCACATTTAAAATGCATACAATGAGATTTAATTAAGGTGACGACTTCCATTTTAAAAATGCTCTAAAGTCCCCCACATGTAATAACTGATGGCTTTAGACCACTTTAAGTGATAAAAATTGTCATGCATATAGGCACCCCTAGGGCTCACCTCATGTTTGTCACAAGAGCTTTTCCAGTTGTATTCACCATGTGTAGTCTCTGGGTGGCTGCTTTGTAAAGTTGTTTCCCCCTCCCCTCCCACATGCACAGTTTTCTACCCTGCAAAGATGATGAGGTGAGAAAATATGTGGAGGCATCACATGGATCCTGCCTCATGATTTTGGTTTTCTTCTGCATTTCTAGGTTCTATCAGGTATTTGGGAGAAGGCTGGCCTAATCTGGATCTCTTTTCACCCCTAGAAAAATATGTGGCCAAAATTGTGTGAACAAAGTTTTCCATGTATACTGGGAACAAAAAGAATTCTAACAATGGTACTGACCTGTCACCAGATGGCAATAGTAAAAATGGTAATGGCAGTGTCTCGGTCTCTCTCTTCTGCATGGGTAGCTATATTTCCACATAAGCATTCTAACAGTAACTACAGAAAGTTACTAACAGCAGCTATTAGGACATGTTAAAATATGAAGATATGGATAACATGTATCTGAGAGTTTTAAAAGAGCCAATCAAGGAGGATTCAGATTTAGAATGCATCTTGGAATTCTGGGGAGTTTTCAGAGAATTGAAAGAAGGTAAATGTTGTATTAGTATTTTACAAGGATAAATTAAATAATTCAGGTAATTAGAGACCCAAAAGCCTGGCATTGATCAAGGCAAAATCATAAAATGGCTTAATATAAGACTTGGTTATATTAATGCACAGGGACAGAGATAGACCATGTTTAGTAAGTCTTAGTTTCTTTAGCAAATTTACTACAGCATTTTATCACATACAACATACCCTGGGATAGGATATGCACCTTTTTTTTTTTTTTTTTTGAAAGGCAGAGGAAGGGAAAAAAAAAAAAGATCTTTACTTGTAGTAACTGGGTGCATCTACACTAGACAGTTACTGCGAAGTAGACCAATTAGCTGTGCAGCAAGTGACACACATCTACACATGTGTCCCTATTAGGATGGAGTAAACTAATTTACTTTGTACCAGGATAATACTTGCAAATACAGGTACTATCTTGGTGCAGTTTTTTACTTTGCAGTACCACATGTGTAGAGGTTGGAGGGCCTGGCTGAGGCATGAGGGTGCTTCAGTGTGGGGGCTCTCTACTGACTAGCCCTGCACTGAAGCACCCACATGCCCCAGCCAGTCCCTTCACAGCATGTCAAACCAGGAGGAGCAGCTGGCTGCCCCCCCCCCACCCTTCCCTCCCTAGTCCCATGCTCTGACCTGGCTTAGTGGTCCTGGGTGCACATGAAGATGCTGTGTCCTGAAGCAATAAGCCCTGGAGCAATAAGCTCTGGTGTTTATTCATGTACAATAATTGCATGTGTAGACACACCCACTGAGTAGCAGCAGCTAGGGAGCCATACCTTTTAATTGTTCTGCTCCCTGGATCATCTGATGAAGTTAAACATTGAGAAATGTAAAGTGCTCCACCTTGGGATGAGCAACCCCCAACACACCTACAGGCTTGGCGGCACCAAACTGACTAGCACCATAAATGAAAGGGATCTGGGGGTAATAACAGACCACAATATGAATATGAGCCAGCAGTGTGATGCTGTAGCCAGCAGGGCAACTAATACTCTGGCATGCATCAACTGATGCATCTCCAGTAAAACCAAGGAAGTGATTCTTCTGCTCTACTCAGCACTGGCAAGACCATAGCTGGAGTACTGCATCCAGTTCTGGGCACCACACTTTAACAAAGACGTGGACAAGCTTGAGAGAGTCCAAAGAAGAGCCACCCGTATGATCAGAATCTTATAGGACAAGTCATACGAGGAAAGGCTGAGGGATCTGGGACTCTTCAGCCTGAGGAAAAGAAGGCTGAGAGGGGACCTGGTAGCAGCTTACCACTACACTAGGGGAGTACATCTAGGGCTTAGTGAGCAACTGTTCACCAGGGCACCTGAGGGGAAAACTAGGAGTAATGGCCATGAACTCCTGGAAGATGGATTCAGTCTCAACATTAGGAAAAACTTCACAGTCAGGGTGTCCAGACCGTGGAATAATTTCCCTCCAGAGGTGGTGCAATCGCCTACCCTGGAAATCAAGAGGAGACTAAGCAGTCATCTTGCTGGAGTCACCTGACCCCCAGTTATCTTTCCTGCTTGGTGCAGGGGGCTGGACCCGATGACCTTCCAAGGTCCCTTCCGGCCTTACAATCTATGAATCTATATATAGACTTGGCTTTCGCTTTTGCCTGGTAAGTGGCATAATGTGCACTCCAGTTTCCAACAGCTGTTTTTTTGGTGAGTGTTGTATGCAAGAAGTAGTTTTAATATAATCCTTATTATTTATTCAATAAAAGTATCTGATGACAGAAAGTCCTTGTCTAGAATAGTTTACAATATAAATAAACAAAGAAAAGGGTAGGAATGAAGTAGAGAGGGAATAGGGCCAGCGCTACTTAAGCCACTGGTGTGATATGAAGAAACTGGGCTGCTTATGATGCCCACATCATCATGTGGGGAAGCAGGTGGGAGGGACTCAGGCTGCACAAGTTGTCTGCATGATGGGAAGGCCTGCAGAGGGACCGTGTGCGGCCCTGGGGTCTACAACCAGCAGAGCATGCAGCTGAGGGGTCCATGGCCTTTGCATTTCCCCACTGTCCAGAAGCTGGACAACCCTTCTACCACGTACATGCCTAGTGCCATTTTTGGCTGAATCTGCCTGCCTAATTTTCAGTCATTTCTTTGTTGTTGTCTCCAAAAACAGCGCTCTCTCACATAACTTTTTACCCTAGATCAGAGCCAGAAAAAAAACCCAGCAGTTTCTGGGAGATAGCAAACAGGGTCTTAAAACTGAGCTAACTGCTCTACAGTTGCCTTTCTGGGTATCCCTCCTTAGTAACACTCTCCCTCACAGGGTTAAAAATTCACAAAAGGAATCCACAACTCTTCCTATGCTATAGCTTCTGCTGTACTCATCTGATGCAAAAATTTCAGAATTTATGCCATGAAACAAACCCTAGGCTCCGGATACGGATTCAGATATCCAGTCAAAAAGGTATTACACAAATGAGTCATGTCATCATGTTATATAAGAATAAGGAGAAAAACTATTAAATATCTCAAATTTCATTTGTGATAAAGGCTTTTCTGGCTACTTTTTTCTTTTGGGGCCTGATGGGGAGACATGAATGGAGCAGCACCACTTCTTGGCTTTCTAAAAATGTATTTTTCCATGTGTCCCACAGTCATGTGTTCTGTCACCCACCATAGCTGAATAACTTAAATGTCAAAGTGACCCCAATAAAGCAGAGATTATAAATAAGCATAAAAGGAATACATATATTATATTTCCATATACGTATGAAGAACTTGATTGTAACACATAAATTCATAATTAGAGAAGAGGAGAAGAGCATGGTTAGGTTTTGATGAGTATTTATTTAGATAGTTATTTTTATATACTGTCCTTCCCAAAAAGGCTCAGAGCAGCTTACAATAAAAAACAAATAACTTATAAAAGTAGAACAAAATATTAAAATATAATAGCCTAATAAACAAACAACCTCCATAAAAGATAGACATTTTCTTCCCATATTCCCTTACATTCCCTCCCATTCCCATTCCTGTACTTCTTATACTATATATTTGCATTGCAGATGTTTTTTACTGGCTTTAATTAGGTTGAACTATTCCAAATCTATCTACATGTATATTGAAGCAATTGTCAAAAATAAGTTAGTAACAAAATAGTAATCCTTCACTGATATGGTTCTTTTCAATCAGTAGATATCAAAGGTCTTTATAAAAGGAGGTCAGCCTCATTATTGTAATTTTATATATAGGAAAACTGAGATAGAGAAGGTAACTAACTTGTACTGGTCACTCAGCATGCCAGCAGCAGAACCAGGACCTCAGGACTTCCAAGTCTCAGTTCAATGCTCTAACCACTATTACTAGAGGCATTATGTTTTATCAAATATTCTGTGGCTACTTCTGTAAGTGACTTCATCAAAATAATATCAGTTTTACTCTAAATAGTCCCAGGAGATCTTCCAAATACAATTAAGACATAAGGTAAGGTTGGAAAAGTAGGTTGCGTAGTATTCACTTTTGATAGCATTCTTAGTGGAGGCAAAATGGCTCTAATCCCATATCCTACATAATAATAATGATTCTACTCAAATTGTACAGGGATCAGGAGACTTTAGAAACATTTTGTTCAGTGTTTGTTGTACACTGAAGTCATAAAGTTCCCAAGGACAAACTGTAGTGGTTTCTTTAAAATAGCCTGCCCAGACACTGTATTCTATAAAGGCTTCAAAAGAGCAGCTACAGTGTTTTGTGTCAATACTTGTGGATTAAGAGCTCATTTATAAAATAATAAAGGAAAGTTTTAACTTTTGAGGAAAAAAAATATACCACATGTGGGGCTGGTACCCTAAGGAGAGATATACAGAAATTGAGAGAACAATCTCAGTTTCTTACGTACGTATGAAATAATTTGGTGTAAATATGCTTAGGTAGGTTCATGATCTTTTAAAGGGGTTGGCTGCTTTCAAGGGCAAAAAAGATTTGTAGACTAGGACATGGATCACTGGAGACATGCGTGTCTTTGTTCGTGTTGTTTTTGCTTTATATGACTTGTTTAGAATTTAAATAATATTATACTATATAAAGGAAATATAGCTAGAGACGCTGTTGGCTTGTTATTTTAGATGCACTGGCATGGGGCGTGGGGAAGGGCAGGGTTTGGCATTAAACCTAAACCTTGTAAATAAGCATAAAGCTGCCATGAAAGCTTTTTACTGATTAATCTGGGACTCCTATGAAATTGTTTAACTGAAAAGATTCTATCCTTATCAACAGTTGAAAGCATAGATACAGTGCAAGGTACCAGCAGAAATAAAACAGCCAACACTGAATTGACTGGCCATGATAGGCCCATGAGTTATATATGCGTAGTTCAGAGGTACTTTGTCTGTGAATAAATAGAAAGCCTATCATATGGTATAGGTGACAGGGGGCCACCCTGAGGCCAATCCCTGTGTCAATCTACCCACCTGTCTTGGGCAGTCCACCCACCTATCTCACCTGCCACACCTTGTTAGTAAGTAATCAAGTTGTGCATTAGGCTGGAGGCTGACCTTCAAGTGCCCAGCTATACTGGACAATATATACACACTCCGACCTCCCTTACATGTCTCATGCCTCATGGGTGTTACTACCATCATCAACTCTATATGGTCCTGGTGTTGAGCCCTCTGGCTCCTGTCTTTCTACAACACGCAGTTGGACTGTGCAAAGCTTCGGTCCCTGATTCGATTTGGCAGTGATTCAGTGGCCAAATCTCCAAATCCAAATCGAATCAGAGGACCCTTCAAATCAATTCAGAGAGGTCTGGACATAGAAACAGCTTTAAATGTTTTTTCTACATACCTCTAGGTAGCAGGCAGCTCATGAGTGCTGTGATGTTGGGGCTCATGCAGTGTCC
>NW_005842002.1:742601-749497 GCF_000455745.1 Alligator sinensis
AGCCCCAACCCCCACGGGGGGGGGGGGGGGGGGCCCTGCACAATCCCCAGCAGCCCCGGAAGTGGACCAGAAGTACTTCCGGTCCACTTCCAGGTTCGCCACTGAGCACACTCCTGTGGGACACTCCACGCGCCCCAGGATCACAGCGTTCACAAACCACGCTGGTACCTTGAGGTATGTAGAAAAAAACGAAACAAAACATTTAAAGCTGTGTCCATGTCCAAATCGCTGATTCTCTGAATCAGCATTGAATCTTCAGGTTTGAATTTGGCTGAATCAAAGTCAGAGAGTGATCCAAATCAACAAATGGAATCACTGTCCCCAATTCGGGCCGAATCCAAATCAAATAGGATTTGGAAATTGTACACCTCTAAAATGCAGGCACCAAGTTCTCTAGTGACTGGCTTTCTGTGCCTCTCTCAGATACCTGACTCAGTGCCTCTCTCCTAGGTGCCTGGTTTTGCACCCCCTTGGCTGCGCCCCTCTGGGCTCTACCAGATCATATGCTCTCTCTCCAGGCACTGATGAGGCCTCCAAACCTCCCCTTCTAGCCTCAACTCAGTCCTCTGTGGTAAACATGAACCCCTAGGCTATAACTTAAATACTAGCAATAACAACAGTGCTATGCCTCTTTAAGGGGACAAACTTCCACTCAGAGTAACATGCCTCTATTCTAGGTACCTGGGAGACTCCCTGTAGTCATGTAGCACCTAGATAGCAGAGTAGGCAGTCCTGGGAAACCTAGGCAAGCAGCACCAGGTCTCAAATTCCTTCAGTAGGCAGTCACTCCTTCCTTGTCACCTGCCAGAGAGAGAATATGTCTGCTAGCTCCAGCCTGGGCTTATATATCCCAGAATCCTGTCTCCTGCCGGTCAGATGATGTTGGCAGATGTGGCCAATCACTTCCTTACGCTGTTACCCCAGCAACCTGCAGCTAGGGAGCTCTGCTTAGCCTACCGAGCTCCCTGGCCAGGCTTCTTCAGCCTTAAGGAGCAGGCACATCTTAGTGCCCTGCTACAGTATGCTTTAAACAGAGGCATATGTTTGTGTTCCCCCTTCCAACTAGCAGAATAAAATAGTAATTCACATGTTTATGAGTGCTATACAAGGACATAGACATAGACAGTCCTTGTTCTGAACAGTTTATAATCTATCCAGACAAGAAAAAAAGATGAGAAACAGAAGCACAGAGAGATAAAATGATTTGCCCAAAGTCACATAGCACACAACTAGAATAGATGTGAATACAACTCCTGATTCCCAGCCATGCTAACTCATTATGTATCAATTTATTCATTTAAATCTTCTTTCCAATGGGTTTTTAAGGAAGGTTAAAACCCCTTTTTTTTAACCCAGTTTTTTAAGGAAACCTGTCATAGATTCATAGATTCATAGATGTTAGGGTCGGAAGGGACCTCAATAGATCATCGAGTCCTGGGAGCCTGTTCCAGACCTTGGCCACTCTAACTGTGAAGAAGTTCTTCCTAATGTCCAATCTAAATCTGCTCTCTGCTAGCTTGTGGCCATTATTTCTTGTAACCCCCGGGGGCGCCTTGGTGAATAAATACTCACCAATTCCCTTCTGTGCCCCCGTGATGAACTTATAGGCAGCCACAAGGTCGCCTCTCAACCTTCTCTTGCGGAGGCTGAATAGATCCAGTTTCTCTAGTCTCTCCTTGTAAGGCTTGGTCTGTAGGCCCTTAACCATACGAGTGGCCCTTCTCTGGACCCTCTCCAGGTTATCTGCATCCCTCTTGAAGTGTGGCGCCCAGAATTGCACGCAGTACTCCAACTGCGGTCTGACCAGCGCCCGATAGAGGGGAAGTATCACCTCCTTGGACCTATTCGTCATGCATCTGCTGATGTACGATAAAGTGCCATTGGCTTTTTTGATGGCTTCGTCACACTGCCGACTCATGTTCATCTTGGAGTCCACTAGGACTCCCAGATCCCTTTCCACTTCCATGCTACCCAGCAGGTCATTCCCTAGGCTGTAGGTGTGCTGGACATTTTTCCTCCCTAGGTGCAGTACTTTGCATTTCTCCTTGTTGAACTGCATTCTGTTGTTTTCTGCCCACTTGTCCAACCTATCCAGGTCTGCTTGCAGCTGTTCCCTGCCCTCCGGCGTGTCCACATCTCCCCATAGCTTTGTGTCATCTGCAAACTTGGACAGAGTACATTTCACTCCCACGTCCAAGTCACTGATGAAGACATTAAAGAGTATCGGTCCAAGGACCGAACCCTGTGGGACCCCACTTCCCACACCCTTCCAGGTCGAAACCGACCCATCCACCACGACTCTCTGGGTGCGACCCTCCAGCCAATTCGCCACCCACCGGACTGTGTAGTCATCCAAGTCACAGCCTCTTAACTTGTTCACCAGTATGGGGTGGGATACCGTATCGAAGGCCTTCCTGAAGTCTAGGTATACGACATCCACCCCTCCTCCTGTGTCCAGGCATTTTGTAACCTGGTCATAAAAAGAAACTAGATTGGTCAGGCACGATCTGCCTGCCACGAACCTGTGCTGGTTTCCCCTCATCATAATTTGTCCTGCCGGGCTCTCACAAATGTGAGCCTTGATAATTTTTTCAAAGACTTTGCCAAGGATGGAGGTGAGACTGACTGGCCTATAGTTGCCCGGGTCCTCCTTCCTCCGCTTTTTGAAAATGGGGACCACATTGGCCCTTTTCCAGTCCTCCGGGACTTGGCCCATGCGCCACGAGCTTTCAAATATTCCCGCCATGAACCATTGTGCAATCATTTCTTAATTACTATTAAGGACTACAAGTTTCCTGAAATGTTATCAGTGTTTTTTAATACAGAAAGACACCATAACATGTCCTGAAGGATCATGCAATCTAAACAAAATAGATACTGCTTTTTAGGAAACTCAGAGATCCAGCCATTGTAAGCTTAAGAGAGATCGGAAAAAAAAGTGGTGTTCCAATATTCATTCACAAGATACCAGGATTTTAAAAATCAAATAACTCTGGACTAAGAGAAAGGGCAAATATGAGAGAAGATCCTTCAAAATACCCTTCTAGGATACCTTTAAATCTTATGTCCATTAGGAACAATCCTCCCTCTTCTGTTCAGAAGTGCCTGTTTTACTTGCAAATCATACCAGGGGATAACCAGCAAAAAGATTTTAATTGTCCCTTTCTCCTCTGTTGGATAAATCTAGCTCTGTAACGCAGACAATTTAATGGGAGAGAAAAGCAATTAAAACAGGGATTAATGACTTTGGCCTGATCTGTGTCTGGGAGGAACTGAATGGAATTGAGCAGGGAAATAGCAGGGAGCATGGCTTTTATTCCTTCAGACATGGATCATATGCACTTACAGATTATTGTTTTGATATTCACAACTGCCCCATAAATTGCAACCTCATATATAACCCACATAATTTTAAAACATGTCATTTTTTTTTTTTTTTTGCAGGAAAGGAAGACATGGCAAGACAACTTTGGTGAATTACCTTGAAAATGCATTTAATCAACAGAAGTGCAATGGCTGTTTTATGGCAGTCTGTCAGAGCTGATTTATGGCCTCGTCTTCTAAGAGCTATAAACATGATTTGGTTCTGACTCCCATTTACACAGGCATGATCAAACTGTGTTTCAACATGCCTGGAGGGTGGCTTGAAGCAGGGGAGAGGGAAGGAGAACACTTTTCCTGCCTGGTACAGGGGGCTGGACCCGATGATCTTCCCATGTCCCTTCCAGCCTCTCAATCTATGAATCTATGAATAAAGCATTATAATAGACTTTTCTGTGAAGATAAATCCATAGGCCTGATAAGAAATGTGGAAAAAATGATAAGAAAATGTAGGCCTTTTTAAAAACTTAAATATATTAAATTTAGTTAGTTCATTTAAACTCATATTTAGGCACCTAAATAGAAAACTTTGGTTTCCAGATATGCAGCACTCCCTTTTATTTTTATGATGTGCCACCATCAATGTATATTATATGTTGTGTATATCCTATAAATTTAATTCATACTGCTTTGACAGGAACACTTGAGAAGCACTCCTCAAAATCACCTCACTGCCAGTTTAGAATATAGACACATGTAATATTTAGATCATTTTAAATCCAGTTTAAATCTGAAAAGGACAGATATACAAGCCCATTTAATCAATTTAAAGCTGCCTGGAACACTTCAAAAGAATATCTGACTTTCCAGGTATTCTTTTGAACTGGTACACTGTAAACTAGGTGTGCGTTATGTCTGGATACCAAGTGCTCCATGGTATCCCACACTGCATTGCTTCTCATACCCTGCAACCCCTGCTGCTGAAACTAGCTGCTCTGGTATGTGGCTAGAACTCAACTGCGTGCTTTCCTTTCCTTTTCTTGGCATTTTTATCAATGAGTTCTGCTGTACTGTTGGTCCAATAAAAGCTATCTTTCTAACAACAAACTGTGTCCTCATTTCCTTATTCTCTACTTGACTCACCAACCCCTGGGAACTTAAAAATATGGGTTCAAGAATTCTCCTGCCCAAAGCACCCCAAGTCAGGCCAGCACACTGCAGAGGTGGGTCACGTGCAAGCTAATGAACTTTACTGAACTGATGTTTAGGAGAGCTGGGAAAGAAGAAATGTGACAACACTTCTAAACACCAGTCACCTGTAATGGGATCCCTACCCCATTACTAAAGAGGGGTCTAGGGGCGACTAGCTCTCTTCCCGTTTTTCATATGTTTGCTTCCTGTTTTCTTTTTTTGTTTGGTTGTTTTTCCTAAGCCAAGCTGACAGGCAGAGAAACCTGAGGCAAAGTGGCGGCCTAGCTCAGGTGCAAACAGTGGCTGATGAACCTGGGCCAGAAGTGGAGGGTTAGGTGACCCAGGAAGTGCTTTAAAAGCCCAAGCCCAAGTCAGAGGGGCAGTCTGGCTATAGGAGCCACAGGGGATATTGCTCCAGACGGAGGAGCCCAGGGATGGACTGCAAAGGAAAGACTCAGAGTGGCAGCCAGCATGTAGGGAACCTTGGAGTCTGTGCCAGGAACAAGGTATGTACCCCAAACCTGTGTGGTTTCTGTTTTGCAAGCACCACTGAAGGGTGAAACTAGCTCTAGATGAATAATTTCCTTTGAGCTGCAACAGTGTGCATGGTTTTGGTTTCTTTTATTTTTGTCCCCAGGGGACCAGTTGCAACTGTAAGAGAGGCAGAGGCCACTGATAGGGATGCCTCAGGACAGCCCAAATTCTAGGCACAGTTGTTCGTATGACAAAAGATGGTGACTGAAGCATAAGCCCAAAACCCAAGAGGGGCAAAGCTCACCAAAGACTGAGGGGTGCAGGCTCAGAACTTTTGAAGGGGAGACCCGTGGCCACAGAAGCCTGTATAGGAGTTGCAATGGGACCAGGGGGGCTGACCAAAGCTGAGGCAAACATTTGCAGTCCTCAGCAATGGGCCCCAAGTGGAAAGGCTCAGCCAGAGTAAATGTGGGATGCAGCCGCGGGGCCACGGACCAGACAAAGGTCCATTACCCAAAGCCCTCTTTGTCCTCGAGGCAGCCTCCCTTGTCATATCATTACGTCAAGGAATGGCAGGAGAGATCACGGTGGGGGAAGACTATAGAGGAACAAGGGAAGGTAGCAGGGAGAGGCCCACGACAATGAATATACTACTGTTCTGGTAGTCATAAGCACTTTACACACCCACAGGCATTTTACATCACCCACCACCTAGGACCCTCAAAGCAGGGAAGCAAGCATTCCTCCCTACCCCCACTAGCTCACTGCAAGCATACTGGGCAAGATACTCACTCCTACCCTCTGGTGTCAAAGGCATAGCATTTCAACATGGAAAAGGTGACCATCTTACCCGGTGTGCTAGGGTGGACACTTCTGACCTGCAACAATTGTGAACTGTTCCCAATTAGTGGCATTTGGGGACAGTTCAATTGTTACATGTGTCAAGACCCTCACTAAGTTGCTGCTGAGTGAAAGAAGCATTTGAATGATGCATTGCTGAGTTAACAGATGAGAAACTGGAATGTGTGAGTGGACTTGAAGCTTGTATTTTCATTGTAAAGCCATCAGTTACGTGTTATACAGAAGCTGGCCAAACCTGGTATGGAAAGCTTATGCTCTTCCCATTCAAATCCTTACTATAAAGCCACTTCTTCTGTGAGGCCTACAGATTTACTGTGTATAAAAGATTGCCAGGGCATTTTTATCTATGTCTGTATCGCAGATTTGGGGATCTCTGTAAAGTAAGATAAACTCTGTACAGGGGTCAAAGCCCCTAATATATGGCAGCATAGATTGTTGACCTGAACTTATCTTTGTAATGTGCACTAGCTGCAGCATAGGAAATGCACTCATAAAAAAATGCACTGTAGAAATTCAGATGCATAACTCTTAGTGGTATTCAACATGTCATATACCTACCATGCATGAACCAAGGGACTACAGTAGCACAGTAGCTGCTGTGATCTTATGACCATCTCCTACTATCTATTAAGATAAGCAAAAGAAAACTCATGACAATACAAATTTAACAAGTACTGCAGGATGAGTTGTATGTGCACTGCATTACCAGTATATGGCCATCTGCCTGTCTTCATACCTCACATTAGGTAACTCTTCCATTATTATGATATTTGAATTTTGATTAGTTGCTGTTGCCATTCCAAAATGGACAGAATAATGACACTGGGGCACTTTACAAGTGTATAAGGCTGTTTAAAATAACAAAACAAAACATACAGTCAAGAATTTGTAGGTCAGATATAAATTACCGTCTCAAAGGCAGTTCAGGGGAACTAGCTGTTTTAATCACAGGAAGCTCTTTCCTTAAAGAATACCACAAGTAAAGATAAACAAAGTAATCACATTAATTAGCTGTGACTTTTATTTTTAAAGAAAGGAGAAAGGGAAAG
>NW_005842002.1:749507-752249 GCF_000455745.1 Alligator sinensis
ATGCACACATCACTACAATCTTTTTTGTGTGTCTCAGTGGAGAGTTTTTAGCAGAATTTACAAATCTGATTGAGGGAAGGTTCTTCTTTGATAGAGACATTTTTTCTAGGCATTCAGGACAGCATGGAGCCATTATAGATATATCCAAAGTGACTTACAGACATCCTACGTTTCTTATCCATAGACATCAAACTGAACTGTTGGACTATGTTTAGATCCATACACTTAAAGGTAAGTCTTTCTCTAAGAATGGTATCTTACCAGCTCTCCAGCCAAATAGAAATTTAACGTTTAAATTCACTGCCCTTGTTCACAAAAAATGCAGACAAAACATCATTTTCCCTGTAGATTATTGATACTTCTTAATTTTGTTCCCTAGATACCACAGTGACAGTCACTTTGGAAATATCTAAAATAGATTTTTGAATAATAGTAACACAAGTTGAGCAGACCTCTGCCATCTTCAAGATACAGTTTCAGACCTTGCATAGCAGTGATGGCAGATATTTCAAATGATGCACAAGAGAACCATAGCCCAACAGAAATGTTTGTTCTCAGTGAAGGACAGGTAATTAAAATCAGTAAATGCATGGACAGAGGCATTTATTCTAAGGTTTAATACTAAATGAAATCTTGAAACAGCAATTACTTTTATTACACAGTGAAAGGACACCAAAAAGGTGGGGGATGTTTTCATTTTGTTAATGTAGATTCTATGCAGCCTATCAAATATCTTTTCACCAAAACATTTTTGCTTCAATCTTTTCAACTGCTGGACACTCCATTGTGTTCCCACATGAAAGATTAAATACCTTTAGCTGCTAAATGGGGTTAAATGATTCCAATTTAATTTTTTTTAATTATTTTAACCATATTTCAGTCCTGATCTCTTAGCTACTTTCATCCTTTCTTTTGTCACTTCCTATTCATTACTGGAACACCAGATTCCCAACAGTAGAGTCAGTGACTTTGATGTCAGGGATATGACATCACCTCAGTTGTGTCTAATAGTTTTACCTAACTTTAAACAATTTGACAAAGGCGGTTTTCCACAGAGACAAAATTCCTATCAATGTTATTAGAGGTTTTAGGCTACACGTATCTGGTACTTTATATCTGGTGCCTGATCTGGACTGACAAGGGAAATAACTATGTTGATTATTGTTTTATTACTCATGAAATGTGCAAAAAATGCCAAGTCTGGGGAGTGATAAATATTGAAGAGAACAAGTTGGTGATATAAAACCCTTTGGATTGCTCAGTGAGGTGGATACAAGCAAACCATATATGTTTTGGTATAGATAAATGTATACAAACAACAAAGGATACAGGCCAGTCTTGGAAAGCAGTGAAACTAATATAGTGAGGGGGTAAAAGGGGATCATCAGCTGAACATGAGCTCCAAAATCAGTTATTTTAGCTACAAGAACTAATGTGAATCTTGAATATATAAGCAGGAGTAGGGAGTTATGTTCCCTCTGCACTTAGCACTGTTGTCACCACTACTGGAATATTGGGGACTTACACACGTGACAATTTTCACCATTTAAAGTGGGCTGAATCGTCACTTAATACACATGACTGACTTTAGAGCACTTTTAAAATGACAGAAGTTGCCTTAATTAAAGTTGGTTGCATGTGTTTTAAATGTAAGGCAAAATGTGGTAATGTGTGTCCGCGAGTGACTGGTGCCTCCTGAATCTGGGGGGTACCCGAGAAGCTGCTGACCCTGTCAGGGGGAGCACCAGCCCTACTGACAGCATCAGTGTCAGCCGTTAGGGGGGGCACCGGCCCCATCAGGGGGGGCACGTGCACCTCTGTGCACACTCTACCAGTCGCCTATGTATGTCCAAACACCTCATTCGCCTTAATTGTATGTGTATTTAATGGGGGCTTTCTAAGTGGTAATTACTAATTGCTACCACCAGGTGTAGCTAACAAGGTCTACAGCAGGGGTGGGCAAAATACAGCTTGTGGGCTGCATCCGGCCCATGAGGCCATTCTATCTGGCCCTAAACAACTTTTGAAAATTAAAACTTTTCTGTCCTTGGTTCCTGTCAAAAATGACAGGATCCAGGGGCAGTAGGATCCAGGGGCAGTAGGACCCAGGGGAATCCTTGGTGGACTCCTGCAACAGCAGGACCCATCTGGCCCCACTCCCCAGCCGGAAGCCCCAGCAGGGGCTTCTGGCCTGGGACCACATGAATGCCCTGGCACAGGAAGCTCAAGTAAGGGGGCGGAGGAAGGGCAGGGAAGGAGCTGGTGTGGAGCATGGGGAAAAGCGGCCCCTCCCCCACCCCATGGCCACGCTCCCTGCTGCAGCTGCTTGCAGCTCATGCAGGGCTGTCCTGAGAAGGCACAGGTAGCCCCTTGCAGGGTGCAAGCGGCTGCAGTGCGGGGCGCTGGTCATGGGGTGGGTGAGGGGCTGCTTTACCCCTGCACTCAGCACCAGCTTGTAACCTGGCCCTGCGCCAGTTCTGGGCTCGCCGATCAGGGCTGTGCTGCAGAGGCAGCAGCGGTGGCTCCCCCACTTGCCATACTGGGCAGCATTTGCTGCTGCTGCCTGCCCGAGGTGTGGCAAGCTGGAGGGCTGCAGCTGCTGCTGCTGTGCGCAGCCCCGACAGGCAAGCCCAGAGCCGGCACGGGGCCCAGGCTGGCAGCGGGGGTTGGTTACAAGCTGGTGCTGAGTGCAGGGGAAAAGCGGCCCCTCGCCCACCCCGGGGCCAAGGCCCTGGCGCGCAG
>NW_005842002.1:752282-766740 GCF_000455745.1 Alligator sinensis
TTTGCCTGTGCCTGCTTAGGACAGCCCCACATGGGCTGTGAGTGGCTGCTGCAGGAAGTGCCGGCCATGGGGTGAGCAAAGGGCCACTTTTTCCCATGCTCTGCACCAGTTCCTTCCCTACCAGTGGGCAGGGGTTCAGAGCTGTGTGCTGCCCCCCACCTGTACTGTGGGGTTAGGGGGCACTGGGAGTGAGTGGGTGTGGGAACACAGGGCCCACACCGATGTCCCAGAGCCAGTGTCAGCAGGGTCCAGAGTAGGGTGGCACAGGTACAGGGTCCCGGCCGGCAGGGGCTCTATGGAGCTAGGCCAGCTCCCCGCTCTCCCTGCTGGTGCAGCCCAGCCCAGCTCCACAGACCCCTGGCAGCCTGCGCCCCTCGGCCCCACTGGTGCTGGCCCTGAGACATTGGTCTCAAGACATTGGGACATTGGTCCCAAGATGGTGATCAGGGGGCGGGGCACCTGTCAAGGGGCGGAGCTACCTGTGTGGCCCTTGACAGCTTGCCAAAACTTGGGTATGCAGCCCTCCACACAAAATAATTGCCCACCCCTGGTCTACAGCCAGAAGCCTGGTATCAGTATGGTTCAAATCATTCTGCTTTGCACATTGAAACTTAACTGAAAAGAATAAAAACCAAAAATAAAAATAATCATCTTTGTCTGTGTAGGTTGTATTTATATAGATTCATAGATTCATAGATTCATAGAGTCTGCCCACTTCCTCAGCCTGTCTGGGTTGGCCTGAATCTGGTTCCTCCTCTCCAGCATGTTAGATGCACCCCATGTGCAAGCAAGGGAAGCCTCTGGTTAGGGGGAAGGGAAACCCCGCCACAAAATCCCCAAGCCCCAGAAAGCCCCCACCAGGGTCCCATGCAAACTGGGGAGTGGGCAAAACTGCAGGTGCAGTCAGAATTCACTCTACCTCCCGCATTGCTGCAGTGAGAGCTGAAACTCCCAGAGGGGGGAACCCCCCTGCACAACCCTGGCCCCCAAAACCCCAAAGATCCCAGAAAGCCCCTCATAGGGTCCCAGAAATGCTGTGGTACAACCCAGAAGCCTGCTTTTATTTATTTTATTTATTTGAAGCAGATGCCCTCAATGCTCAGGGAGGTCTCATGGGGGGTTCCCCTCCCTCAATGTGATGGATGGGGGAGCAGGTGCACAGGACCCTGGGGACAATTTTGGGGGTCTCTGGGGCTTCAAGGAGTCTCATGGGGGGGAGTTTCCCACCCCTCACTGTAATGGATGGGGGGACGGGTGTTTTATCTGCTCCCACAGTCTTCATGGGACCCTGGTGGGGGGGGGCTTTTGGGGTTCTCTGGTGCTGACAGGGGTGCAAAGTGGAGCTGAGGCAGAAACCCCAGTGGCAGCCCAAGCTCTCCTGCCAGGAGTGCACCGCTGGAGCAGATATGAGGGGTTGGCAGTGCTCCTCCTATAGTCCACATGCTGCCTGGGGTCTGAGGGGGTTTCGCGGAGGGGTCCAGTGGGGGCTTTTCCCCCTCACCGAGTTTGATCTCTCCTGTATTTTACCCTCTTCCCACAGTGGCACAGAACATGGGGGGGGTGGCTTTTGGGGGGCGGTGACCCCCCCAGTATGTCAGCTTGTGCTACAGCGGTGGTGGGGGGCAGGTGAATTCAGGCTGTACCTGGGGTTCAAACTGTGAACACTGAGACTGTGTCCTGTCTTCCATTCACTTTGCCTTAATTAGCTTCCAATGAGCAGTAGCTGGCCAATCTACCAGGACTGCCTCATTCAATCAACCCCATAAACAGAAAGTACTGATTCCAAAGAGTCACATATGGGGGCTGCTGAGGGTCTCGGGGTAGTCAGGGTCACGGAGAGAAGTCCCAGCCACAACCCGAGCTCTGCTACTGGGAGCAGCAGAGTGGTGGCATGGAGCAGATATTGGGGGTGGGCAGTGCTTCTCCTACAATCCACATGCTGCCCGGGGTATAGGGAAGCTTTGCGGGGTGGGGGTAAGATCACAGGGGTCCCCCCATAAGATCTGATATTGGTGTGATCTTGGGGGGGTCTAGTGGGGGTAAGATCACAGGGATCTTGGGGGGTCTAGGGGGGTAAGATCACAGGGGTCCCCCCATGTGATATGATATTGGTGTGATCTTGGTGGTCTAGTGGGGGGCTTTCCCCATCTCACTACGATGGGAGTGCAGGTGTTTAACCTGCTCCCCACAGTGTACATGGGACCCTGGGTGGGGCCCTTTGGGAGTCTCTGGGGCTGGCAGGGGCATGGAGCGGAGCTGTGGCAGACACCCTAACCCCAAGCGTAGCCTGAGCTCTGCCGCTGGAAGCAGCAGTGACAGTGGCATGCAGCATACCACTGGAGCAGATATGGGAGGCAGTGCCCCTCCCAATAATCCACATGCTATTGGGGGGGCTTCTGAGGGTCTCATGGGGAGGTCCCCCCCCCACTGTGGTGGAGGGCGTTGGTGTTTAACTTGCTCCCCACAGTGTACAAGGGACCCTGGGGGTGGGAGGGGTTGAAGGTCTCTGGGCCTTTGGGGGGGTCTTGCGGGGGGTTTGCCCCCTTACTGAGTTGGGGGGTGGGTGTATAACGCATTCCCCACATTGTACATGGGACCCTGGGCAGCTGGCCATGCTGCCTGGGGTCTGGAGGGGCTTTGGTGGGGGTCTCATGGTGATAGTGACCCCCTTGCCAGAGTGACAGCTTTCCCTGATGTGATGGGGTAGGGATTTAACCCACTCCCCAAAGTGTGCACAGGGCCCAGGGGGTCCCTTGGGTGTCTCTGGGGCTTTGGGGGGTGTCATGGGGGGATTCCCTCTCTCACTGTGATGGGTATGGGTGTTTAACCTGCTCCCCACGGAATGCATGGGACCTTGCGGCGGCGGGGGGGGAGAGTTTCTGGGGCTTCTGGGGGTGTGCTAGAGGGGTTTCTCCCCCTGATGCGATGGACGGGGGAGCAGATGTTTAACCTGCTCTTCACAGTGTACATGGGACCCTGGTGGGGTGGCTTTTGGGGGTCCTCTGGGGTGGCAGGAGCGTGGAGTGGAGCCAAAGTAGAAGTTCCAGCCCCAGTCACAGCCTGAACTCTGCTGCCAGGAGCAGCAATGGTGGTGGCATGGAGCGCACTGCTGGAGCTGATATGGGGGCAGTGCCCCTCCCCATAATCCACATGCTGCCCGAGGTCTGGGGGAGGCTTCAGGGGGGATTGGTGGAGGGTTCCCTCCCTCATTGTGATGGGCTGGCCAGTATTTAACCAGCTGCCCACAGTGGGGACAGAATCTTGGAGGTCTTTTGGGATTCTCTGGGGCTTCAAGGGGGTCTCGTGTGGGTGTTTTCCCATCTCACTGAAATGGGGGGGTGGGTATTTAACCCACTCCTCACAGTGTACACAAGAACCTGCTATGCTGCCTAGGGTTTGGGGGGGGATTTTGGGGGGGTCTCATGGTCCGGCTGTGATGGGGGGTTAAGTGTTTAACCTGCTCCCCAAAATGTGCACAGGGCTTTGGTGGGGGCTTTTGGGGGTCTTTAGTGCTGGCAGGGGCATGGAGTGGAGCAGAGGCAAAAGCCCCAGCCGCAGCCAGGAGCAGTTGTCAGAATCTTTCGAGGTCTTTTGTCTGTCTGTACTTTGCATCTCACTGCAATCATACCATGCCGTTTTGGAGACTGATTCCAAGCAGGGAGAAGATTCTGACTGCCTGCAGTGAAGCGTGGGGAGGGGTGGGGAGGTATTTCTCACTGCCCACATCATTCACATGAACCTGGGGGGATACTTTTTGGGGTGTGTGGGACTTCAAGGGTGTCATAGGTGGGTTTCCCCCATCCCTGCATTTGTGGTCTCCCTGCCATGATGTGGGGTGGAGCACCTTTATTGCCCAATCTCCACAATGTTCACGGGACTCTGGGGGCCTCCTCCAGTGTTTTGCAGGGCTGCAGGCGGTCTCATTGGGGGTTTCCCCCTTTTGGGGGCCTTGTAGTGACCACACAGTGATACAGTGGTGGAGAGGAGGTATTTCCCATTGGCTCCTGTTGTGCATGGGAACCCGGTGTGTTTTAATGGGCAGGGGCTTGGGGGGCTGCAGGGTTTTTGGATGGGTTTGCCCTTTTGGGGGGTATGCAGTGGCCATGTAGTGATAGTGGGGTGTGTGTGTATTCCCCGCTCTGTCCCCTCCTGGGTGCAGGGGAAACTGGGGGTGAGCCTGTCTGTGTTGTGGTGAGCTGGATGGAGGGGTTCTCAGGTGGCTGGCCCCATTTCAGGGGTGATCAGTGGGGGTTGCTTGTGGGGTGGGAAAGGGGCTTGCCTTTGGGGCTTGCCAACCCACACATTATGGGGTGCAGTTTGCCAGTTGGTCTTCACTGTGTGAACACCCCACTCCTTGCTCTGAAAGTAGATCGGAGACCAGAGAAGCCCTCTTATATCCCCAGATGCAGAAGTCCTTAGGGATTCCTGGACCATGGAGAGGAGGGCTCTTACATCAGGAATCCCCACCCCGTCATGTCCTTCCCTCTCTAGCACAGCTCCTGATGTGCTCACTGGGATGGCACAATGGGGAGCGTGCCATCTGCATCCCCTGCCTCTGCCGCTCCCTCCCTCCCTCCTTCTCTTCCTCCATGGAGGGTGTTGTGAAAATGATAAAAAGTTTATTTTTATTCTGTTGCTTTACTGTTTCTTAATAACAAAGGAGATGGCATGCATCACTTGCTCACTCACTCACTCACTGCAATGCAATTAGATTATGCAGTGTCTGGCACTCCCTGCCTTCTACTCCACAGAACTACATCAAGGCTTGAAACTCGCATGAAGAGATGGCAAGTGTATTAATTTTTAAAGCACTTAATCTAAAGCACTTTAAACAAAGCACTAAAGTTAAAGCGCCTTTGGATATGCTTCTCCTGCATGTGTATAGACACCCAATCTGGTGTCCACACTTTAAGAATATTGATGAATTTGAGAGTGTACAGAAAACTGGAAAGATTCCTTATAGAAACAGACCTTTGAGCTACGTTCTATTTAACTTATTAGAGAGAAAGCTAAGAGGTAACTTGATCATAGTCTAGAATCATTTACATGGGAAATAAAACTTTGGTAAAGGACTCTTCAAACTAGCAGACAAAGGTGCAACAAGATCCAGTTGCAGAAGGTAGGCAAATCCAACCTAGAAATCAGAAACAAGATTTTAATATCAATGGCAATTGGTGATTGAAAAAATGTATCACAGATTGTGGTGGATTCTGCAACACAGGTCATTTTGATACAGAGATCTGTGCTTTTCTAACAGCAATGCTCTAGTTCAAATAAGAATTCAATCTGGGAAGTCCCACATCCTGAATTATACAAAAACTAAGATTATCTGATAAGAATGGTCCTTTTAGCCCCCCAAATTATGAATGTATGAAGTTTCTTGAAGTTTGGGGGAGGTTGAGACTGGCTCTGGATTTAGGGAGATGTTTAATATAAGGCAATTTACTTTGTTAAACTTCTGATTTATCTGTGTAGCATATCATAATACATCACTTACAAAATATCTCTAAGATTTAGATCTTTCCTGAAAAATTAATCAGTTAACACAAGGGTGAAAGCACGCTTTAAAATGTCACATTATTATGCAGAAGGTTTCATTAGCAGTAAAGCTCCCCTCATCAATAATCTTTACTGTTCAATGGTTGTCTTCAATATGCAGATGCAACCTATTAAATATGTTTGAACTATTTTGAAAACACAAATCAAGTGAACAGGAATATGCCTAACATTTGTTAAATATACTGAAGAAACTCTGAAGATGGACAATTCTCCACCAATACCGTTAATTCATGTAAAGCCAGCAATTACACTGTACTTCCTAAGTACTTAATGTGAGGAAAGGCAGGGCAAGAAATATCTTTCATCATGGCTGAATAGGATGTGCTGGAATTATGAATGTTGGAAAGTAATTAGAAAAAGAATGATAAAAATAATTCTGATGCACTGACTTTTAACCAAGTGGAATAAAGCAGACCAATGTCAAAGAATGACATAGCTTTCCATATCAGGACATGTAACAGCAGTTCCATAAAAATGCACATTTTAACATATTTCTTTTTTTAACTTAAAGTTACAATATAATGCTATAGTGTAAAATCTTTGTCATGACTATTATAAAAAGAAAATTCAGATACAGGTACTTCCTTTGCAAATACACGACTGTAATTATCACAGGAGTCTTCTTGCAATGACATTGCCATTTCATTTGTTTTTCTCTACATTTTTCATATTTTCTCTCTCACATTTTCCCATCTAACTATGTCTTAAACTAAGATCAGAGTTTTTCTGAGATATACACTAGCTTAAAGTGAATGCAACTGTTTCACATTAGAGCTGAAAGTGAGGAAGAATGAACTCTTTTATGTTGAAAACAGTTAAAGCTACCCGTTCTGTTGAAAAAGAAACAACATACACACAACAAGCATCTGTTTTTTTCCTTTTATCAGCTCAACTAAAGAGAGTTAGTTAGCTCTGAAAGAAGTATTAGCATGAAGTCTGGCAAAAAGAATGGCAGGGGAGCACCTTACAGACTAACTCTCTCAGGAATGCACAAGCCAGGTTATTGCCTGTGAAAGCTTATGCTTTTCTGAATGTGATCTCTAACGTGCAACCCCTGACCTGCTCCTGCCCTGCCTTCTACCAGCTTGACTAAAGCAAAAATGCTAAGTAATCATCACTGAAAATTGATTAAGGACAAATGATTTGGCTGTGTTGCCAAGCACAACTAGGGAATACAGTTGCTATGTGACAAACTGATTATGAGTATTTATGCTAAAAACAGAACAAAGATATCCAGTGTTTGTCCAGGCTGCTGCACCTCCTATGTATAATGCACAATCATTGCAAAAAGCTGTCTAAAGCAGGCAGCCTTACAAGTAATGTTTGGGCATGTAACTCTGCCCTCTTTGCAGAGAAGCTGGTTTGTTAACTCTGGCTTTCCGAAGGACAAAGAAGACCTGGTCAATCCATATAGACAATTTCTAAAGAGGAAACTGATAGAGTAGAGAAAACAAAAGCTTTGCACTTGGACACGGGTGTACTTGCTCCACTGCAAACATCCTGTGTAATGTTTGTGCCTCAATTCTGCAACTGTAAAATGGGGATTATAGTATTTGCCACCTCACTGGGCCATTTTAGAGTAAAGATTCTGAAGATGCTCCTAAAATGATAGCCCTGGCTAAGATAATTTGTGGATCTAGACCCTATTTTTAAAAAATGAAAATCAAAATTCTGATTTCCCATAATGCAGACGGTGGGACCAGAGGGACAGACCTGCTGCGTCTAGGTCTTAACCTGCTGAGAATTTCATCTCTTATATTAATCAAGAGTCATACCTTCCCTAAACCTCAGCCTAAAACATGACAAGGAAGACACAGAATGGCTGAACCTGAAAAAACAGGAGTGTTCAGTTCAACGGAAAGACATTTGGCCTGGCTTTTTAAAGTACTAATTTTCCAGTAAATTTGTTCAACTGCTCACAAACTATGGTTACTGATTGGGTCTTTATCCCCTATTAGTAAAAGACCTCGGGACTAGCCGCTGTAACCCTATAAGAGTTTGCAAAGGTAGGCATTTGGAATTTCAGCTACTCCTTTACTAAGCATTAGGGTAGGTCTGCATTGGGACAATACCATGCCATGAAAAATGACCCAAGCTACCTATTGAAACAGTACAGTCATACTAGCATGGTGCTCCACCCAGGCTAATATACATATTTCTCAACAGGGCTAATTAACCCTGGGCAGAGTATCATGATAATACAACCATAGGGGTTCTGCTACACATTCAAATTAAAGCTAAACCAGCTAAAGAGTTGTTACACATTTTCAAGCACTACCTTTGTACCTGGTTGGCTCTTTTAATAGGTGCATATTCATTTTTATCCTGTAATAATTACTTTGCAGGTGTGGCTGGTCTAAATTTGTTGTGCATTTAACCAGTTTATTGTGTAATATATGTAATCAGTAGCAGGGGACTAAGGTCTCAAGTTTCCAAGCTAGTTTTGAATGAGCTAGCTTTGGTATTTTTGCATGGCACTAGACATGGGATGGCCAACTTGCAAAATAAGTAGCACAAGTGGTAAGGGCAGCCTTTGTGTGTAGTATGTGGCAGACTGGGGAAGGGACAGGCTGGACAGTGGCAGATAGCATGGGAAGCAGAGAGCAGAGCAGCAGATCAGGCAGAGGAAGGGGATTGGAGTGGTACTCTGGGATTTTGCAGAGCGAATTTGTGGCAAGTCTGCGAAAAAGGTTGGCCCCCATTACGCCCCCATGGTAGACATGGCTTTGAGGATTAATATTAGCATTTGGCTTTCACAGCTTTTGGCTGAAGTGTGCTAAGAGCTGAAATTCAGTAGTCTGCTTTTAAAAAAAAGAACGCAGGGGGCATATTTTCTCTTCCCTGTTTTGACTAATTTGTAATGCTTATGAATTTGGATGATTGAACCTCTACCTGCAGATAAGATTTTTCCTTTAGCTTTCTTTATTTTTCCTTTATCAACTTTTGTGGGATAAATGCAAGTAATTCTTATATCTGCTCAGTTATTATTCTTAACCAGTAATATTTAATGTAAACCCATTCTGTTACTGTTTCATAGATTCATAGATTCCAGGGTCGGAAGGGACCTCAGTGGGCCATCTAGTCCGACCCCCTGCCCCTGGCAGGCAAGAAAAGGGTCACCAAACCTGGGATCATGTGATCCCAGCCAGGTGCCTGTCCAGTCTCCTCTTGAAGACCCCCAAGGATGGGGCGAGCACCACCTCTCTTGGAAGCCCATTCCAGATCCTGGCAACCCTGACCATGAAGAACTTTTTTCTAATGTCCAGTCTAAACCTTCTCTCCAGTAGCTTATGGCCATTGTTCCTTGTTATTCCAGGAGGGCCCTGGTAAACAGATCATCTCCTACTTCGTGTTGCTCTCCCCTTATGAATTTGTATGCTGCCACTAGGTCCTCCCTCAGCCTTCTCTTGGAGAGGCCGAAGAGGTTAAGGTCCCTTAGCCTTTCCTTGTAGGGCCTCCCCTGCAGGCCTCTAATCAGACGAGTAGCTCTTCTTTGGACCCTCTCCAGGTTGTCCGCATACTGCTTGAATTGCAGCATCCAGAACTGGACACAGTACTCTAGCTGCAGCCTGACCAGTGCCGTATAGAGGGGGAAAATCACCTCTCTGGACCTATTTGTGAAGCACCTACGGATGCACAAGGTGCGACTGGCTCTGCTGACTACTTCATCACATTGGTGACTCATGTTCATCCTGGAGTCAACAGTGACTCCAAGATCTCTTTCTTCCTCAGTGGTGCGGAGAAGGTCCCCCCCCAGCCTATAGGTATGATGGCAGTTCTTTCTCCCTACGTGCAGCACCTTGCACTTGTCCTTATTGAATTGCATCCTGTTGCTCTCTGCCCACTTCCCCAACCTGTCTAGGTCAGCTTGGATCTGGTTCCTCCTCTCCAGGGTGTTAGCTTTACCCTATATTTTTGTGTCATCCACGAATTTGGACAGGGTGCTTCCCACCCCCTTGTCCAGATCACTGATGAAGATGTTGAACAGCATCAGTCCCAGAACTGAGCCCTGAGGGACTCCACTGCACACATCTTTCCAGGTTGACACCGACCCATCCACCACCACTCTCTGAGTGCGATCCTTGAGCCAGTTTGCTACCCAGTCTACCGTATAATCATCCAAGGCAAATCTCCTCAGTTTATTTATCAGGATGGTATGGAATATCGTGTCAAAGGCCTTTATGAAGTCCAGATAGGTAATATCCACCTCGACTCCTGCATCTAAACATTTGGTGGCCTTGTCATAAAAGGAAACTAGGTTAGTCAGGAAGGACCTGCCTGCTATAAACCCATGTTGGCTGCCCCTCTGCATCACATTAGCCAGCGGGCTCCCACAGATGTGTTCCTTGATAATTTTTTCTATGATTTTACCAGGGATAGAGGTAAGGATGACTGGTCTGTAGTTCCCCGGATCTTCCTTCCTCCCCTTCTTTAATATTGGGATGACATTGGCCTTCTTCCAATCCTCTGGAACCTGACCCGAGCACCATGAGTGCTCATATATCCTTGCCAGTGGTTCATATATGACACTCGCTAATTCCTTCAATACCCATGGGTGGAGTCCCTCCGGTCCCAGTGATTTGAACACGTCCAGCCCCTCCAAGTGTCTTTTTACGGTGTCAGAGCTGACCATTGGTCGGCTGATGTTCCCCTTGTTGGTGTCTGTGATGCATAATGAGGGTTTGTCCAGGTTCCTATTTAAGAAGACAGAGGCAAAAAAACTCATTGAAGAGCTCTACCTTGCCCTTGCTATCTGTCACTAAGCACCCTTGCCCATCCTGTAGGGGTCCTATGCTAACCTGCACCCTCTTTTTGCTCCCAATGTACCTAAAGAAGGACTTTTTATTGTCCCTAATCCTTGCCACTAGCCTGAGTTCTAGAGCTGCCTTGGCCTTCCTGACTGACATCCTGCAGGCACGGGCCAAAGTGTAGTCCTCCTTTCTAGTTTCCCCCTGCCTCCACTTCCTGTGTTCTTCTTTCTTTGCCCTCAAGGTTTCCTGGATGACTCTGGTTAGCCAAAGGGGTTTCCTGGCCCCTTTGCTCCCTTTCCTCTGCCATGGGATTGTCTCACTTTGAGCCCAAAGGATGGTTTCCTTGAGGAATGACCACCCATCCTGGACCCACAGAGCATCTAGGCTCTTGGTTCCTAGTACCCTGCTAACCAGTTCCCTGAGCCTATTAAAGTCAGCCTTTTTAAAGATTAGCACCTGTGTCCTGCTGGGTGTAATGCCCGCCCTTCTCTGGATAGTGAATGTTATCATTTGGTGATCACTGTCCCCTAAGTTGCCTTGAATCTGCAGGTCTCCCACCAGGTCATCGCTTGTGGCCAACACCAAATCGAGCAAGGCGTTACCCCTGGTGGGATTCCTTACCTCCTGTGTTAGGTGGAGGCCCTGGATACAGGTTAAGAACCTGCATGAGTGGTTAGATCTGGCTGACTGTTCCTCCCAGCATATGTCTGGGTAGTTAAGGTCCCCCATGACTACTATGTCTCTAGACTGCACAGCCTAGAAAAGTTAGCTGTAGAGAAATCACTGTTCTGTGTGTACTAACAACACTGCCCTCCTGTGATAGGAGACATTTTTCTTATGATTATTACATTTCCTTATCAATTACCCATGGAGAAACCATATTGGAGCCACTTACAGCAGCCCTTACGATGTGTGTAAAAAAAATCACTTGTCTTTTCTACAGGCATCACGGACACTATTTCTATTTTCATCTCTACATTTCTGTAGTCTCATAATACTACAGAAAATTGTTTTCAAATAGTACCTGTTCCTGAGTGAATTGGAAGTGGCATGTCTTATGTTACGTTTAATGGATACCATTGATTACTGATTTGTTTGGCTTTGGTTATGCACGTATATTATGCTAAGCATTTTGGGTTGCATCCAGTAAGCCTGTATATTAGCATGAGACACACTTTTTTACTTATCGTATTATGCACCACATTACTATATGTTATTTCATTTCATATATACTGTGACTGGCTGCACTTATGGGTGTTTAGTTGATGACTAAAATCATTGGTCTCTGTAAATGCTTACTTTTGCAATTTGGTTAATTTATAGAAAAATATATCACTTAGTTTCAAACCTGATGTAATTTTAGGACAACATCTCTTAGGCATGATATCTACCTCTACTGGATCCAGTTACCAGTGAGAGAAAAAAAATTGAATACTAAGTTACTTAAAACTATGCAATAGAATTATATTAATCCTTTAATTCCAGTAATTATTGATAGACCTTTCAACATTTCATGAGTGCATATCTAATGAAACATTTGTCTTGGAAACTCCCCAAGAAATTAAATCAATACGTATTTGCATTACATAATATGGTGTTTATCCTAACTGGTGCTGTTTTCACATTTTTAAATCCAGAAAATCAGTAAGTAGTTGAATTTGTCATCTATTATAATTGATTTCACATTATTCAATACAAATGAATCCCTGTTTAGAGGGATGTTTATTTATCTTCACATCACTAATGACCATTGCAGTATAGGAAATGCTAAGAGTACAGTGACAGGGGTGTAGGTTGTAGCAGTGTTGGTCAAAGGACATAGGCAGACAAGGTTCTTTGGGTGAATCTGATCTCTTTTATTAGACCAACTTAAATAGCTAGAATTTTTTTTCTTAGCAAGCTTTCAGGTTTAAAAACACTTCATCAGGCTGAGGAAGCATCTGCAGTTGGTGTGTGCTCTTCCTGGATGGACTCTATAAAATTTAGCACCCCAAATTCTAGTTATTTACTAATTGGAAACATCTAGGTGGGGCAGCCCAAGAATACTCTAGCACAGGGGTGGGCAAAATACAGCCTGCAGGCTGTATCTAGGCCACCAAATGATCCTATGTAGCCCACCAGCTGCCACCAGGAGCCTGAGGAGGGAAGGTTGTACCCAACGCCACTCCGCTCTGCTGCAGCCAGGGCTGTACTGGACTGGGTCATACAGTGCATAGATTCCTCCACCCTCCTCCATCCCTTCCTTACCCAGCTTCCTGTTGGTGCTGTGGCTGCACAGTCCTGGCACTCTGGCCACCTGCAACTGGGCCAGCAGTGCACAGGACAGGGCTTGATTCAGCACATTGCACCTGCTTGCCCACCATGACCAACTGCTGCCGCTGCGGCGCCACTAGGAGGTGAGTCTGTGCCAGTTGCATGGGGTGGGTGCTTGGCCTGGGGCAGACACCCCTGACTTTCCCACTACAGCGTGGTGACAGCAGATCATTATGACAGGCAGGCAGGACAGCTACTTGGTGCATTGCATCATGGCCCGTCCTGTGTGGACCGTGCTGCCAGAGGTTGTGGTGACAGGACTGCGCAGCACTAACAGGAAGCCAAATGGGGGTGGGGGGAGATGGATGTTGGGTGGGGTGGGGGGCAAAGAAATCTGTGCGCAGGCCAGCCTGGTCCCAGCTGGGGCAGAGCCAAATGGTGCAGTGCACAGTCCTCCCTCCTCAAGCTCTTGGTGATGACCAGAGGGACAGATAGGATCAATTGGCATCTTACCATCCCGTCCCTCCGCAGCAGCTCACCAAAACTCATCAAGCCCAAATAATTGTCCATCCCAGCTCTAACTTCCATTATTCTCTGGTATTTGACTGGTACCTATTTTTGTGCCATTATTAGTAGATATTCTGTATCATGGCTGTGTATTGATTGATCTAGCATTGTCAGCATTACCACATATATTTATGTGGACTGGAATTTGGAGCTGAAGATGACTGGCTTCTCAGTTTATTGACATTGACTACCTGTCATCTGACCATGCTCTGGCCCAAGTCATTCAGACAGCATTATCCCATAGTTACGTATTTAATATACACGCACTGTAGTACTAGTGTTGTTTCTGCAAGTAGTTGTGTGTTTCAGCAACCCTGCTGAGGTCACTGAGACATTCTTGTATGTGTTTACTTGTATATGTAATCATTGTACATAACACCCAATTTGTGTGCTGCTAAATCTGTTTACTGAAATATTTAACCATGCCTACAGCTATTTCTCAGGTCTCCTCAGATCTCATGTCCCTGTGCACACACATTGGCTAGGGACAGAAATTACACGTTCACCAGTATAAGTGATCAGAAACCCATTCAAATCTGTAACACAACAGAAGTTCAGTGCACATACACTTCTTTCAAAATGGCTGAAACCAGTTTAGATAAACCTGGATGGATGTATCAAACTGAGTTAGGTTAAATTGGTTTATTGAAATTCTATCCTTGATTCCCTCCAGATTCAAGTTAACTCGCAGTCCCCCAGCATCCCAGGATGTTTTGCACCTCTCCCACAACCAACCCCTCATAGGGTGGGCAGGCTAGCCTTGGACCAAGTTGACAAGGAAGCATGCTGTAGTGCCCTCCAGCTTCTGGCCTGGGCCATTGCAGGCTTGTGGATGCATTTTCAAAATCAAGTGAATGCCTGTTCACTTGTTTATCAGTTTAATCTTCACCATTAGACTAACCTGTGAAGATTGACTGGATTGAACCTCCAGCTTTTTGTAGGGTTATTATACGTCTGGGATTTCCAGGACATGTCGTCTTTTTTGGACCCCTGTACTGCCTCTGGGTGGGTTTTTAAAATAAGAGGAAATTTCTGGGTTGTCTGCTGTCTGGGTCTGCTCCAGATTGGGAGCAGTGGCAAGCTGATTGGCTTTTGGGGGTAACATGCTCCCTGCGCAAGAGAGAGAGAGAGCATGCGCGCATGCAATGCGGGAGCTGCTTAACCTGGGCAGCAGGGCTGGGGGGGAGGCAGGGGGCTGCGGGTCTGGTGTGAGGGGCACTGGCAGGGCTGGGGGCAGGGAAGGGGGCTGCAGGTCTGGTGTGAGGGGCACCAGCAGGGCTGGCCGGGGGCAGGGGCTGTGGGTAGGGAGTGAGGGGCACCCGGAAGGG
>NW_005842002.1:766845-768549 GCF_000455745.1 Alligator sinensis
TCAGTGAGGGGCAAAAGAATGGGCAAGGGCAAGGCACCGGCACATCACTGCCTCCTCACCGCCATATTCCTCCCTTCCCCCCACCCCTCCTGCGGTGACAGGCATCCTCTTTTTTGGACCTGGAAATATGGTAACCCTACTTTTTCCACTGTCTGTACTTAGACCCTGGGTCACTTCTGTGGCACTGAAATGCTTTAAGTGCATTATTTTAACAGAGGCAGAGATAAGGGTGATATGTTTTATTAAAAATGCAACCAGGACTCATAGTAGAGATTGTTGGGCGTAAACTCATTCGTAAACTCATTCAAGCCCTACTTCTCTGTGGGCGAGGAGAACTCTGTGATTAACCACCGGCACTCGTCCGACAACAGTCAGAAGCTTTACTGACTATAAAACATCTACTTAAGCACAAAGCAAT
The DNA here is from genome assembly GCF_000455745.1 of Alligator sinensis. Lineage (NCBI taxonomy): Eukaryota > Metazoa > Chordata > Crocodylia > Alligatoridae > Alligator > Alligator sinensis. The sequence continues at coordinate 767,264 of NW_005842002.1, forward strand.
TCATCAACTGGGGTCGCCAGAATACAAGTCGTCAACTTTACTGGGATTGCCTTAATATACATACATGCATATGGATGTATATTAAGGACCGAGGGCTTGGTCCTCCTTTACAGATCCATGCAGATGTCTCCCTCAGAAATCCATGCAAATGGTTCAGATAGCATACAGCAAACAGCAACCACCGAACACTGACTTTACTTGCTTAGGCTATTTAACCCTTTAGTGATGTCACCATTATCAATGTTAGTCAAGCTTGTTATTTAACATTTTGGCTCATAGATCCTAAGAATACAATAGCACATCCTTGCACCTTGGGAATATTTTCCTGTTATTTTCCCATCCTCAAATTAATTACTCCCCCAAATAACCACGGTATCATTTTAATTTAAGGTTCTAATTGTTCCATTGTTTTAAATGTTCCATGCTCCCTGGCATGTTACTCAGGTTAACTTTAGGCCACAATTATTACCAATTTTGAGTCATCTCGAAAAGACTTCTGGGAGTATGGTCAACTTGACATGACCAGATTTGATTTTCCTTGCAACAGAGATTATATCTTTTAGTAGACCAACACGATTTTTGCAAAAAAAAGAGTCTTTTAATTGTTTGGCAAAAATGTTATTGGTCTAAATAAAAAGGCATCCTCTCTACTATGAGTCCTGATTGCCTTTCTCTCTAGACCGGTACGGTTACAACCTGGATACCTGATATATGTTTTATTATATCTGTATTATGTATCACTGTTTATTATATATTTATATCTCTGAGGGTGATATTTTCATTGGCCCCACTGCAGGGTGTGGTCAGGCAAGCTTTGCGGGACCGGGCATTGTTTTATTTAACTCATAACGGTGAAGCGCTGCCCTAGGCTGGTCACGTGCACAACCCGCGCCGCGATGGGGGGCAGCCGTGCCTCCGCGGGTTCCTCTCATGGGAGGGGAAAAGTCCAGCCCGCTGCCTCACCCCGCCCCCTACTGCGCCTATCACCGCTCAGCCCCGCCCTGCTCTCCCCCGTCTCCAATCACTGCTCTCTGGGCGGGGCTACAGCCTGAAGCTGCGGCGGAGACGAAGAGGCTGGAGCGCTCCACGGGGGGAGGAGGAGGAAGTAGGGCGCATGCGCAGCGGCAGGACAATCCCCTCCCAGCTGGAAGTCTGTGGCGTCCCTGCAGCACGCACCGAAAGGAGGTTGACTCCACCCCCTGTGGGCAAGCGGCTCTCCACACGCCTCGCGTCCCGGGGCGCATGCGCGGTGCTAGACCGGAAGCCGCGGTTGGAATTGCTCCGAC
>NW_005842002.1:768680-771782 GCF_000455745.1 Alligator sinensis
TGTCGGGCGCCGCCGCTCCCGCGCGGCCTTTACGCTGGGCGCAGCGATGCGCCGCGGCGCCCGTCAGGCCGCACAGCTCCCGCAGCAAGGTGGGAAGCGGGCTCCTGGCCTAGGGGAAGGGGCACCAGTAGCTGTTGAGCACGGGAGCGAGGGGCCCAGCCGAGGGAGGGGCCCAGCCTCTGAGCTGGATCTTTCTACACCTGCAATGCTGGAGGCTGCAAGTGGGAGAGGATGGGAAGCAGGGAGAAAGCTCTGCTCGTACGCAGTTCTGTTTCCCTTCCAGCGGTGGGTCTCTTCCTTCTGTGCCCCGTGGATTATGGGCTTGGGGTCATCAAGGAAGAACTTGGCAGGGAGGCAGCTGGGGACACATCTGAGCTCAGAGGGCAACTAAAGAGAAAACAGGGACAGGATTGAGGGCACAGGATTAAAACAAGTGCTTCAAGCAGGGACTCTGAGCAGAGCATGCTGGACAGTGCCCAGTGGCCCCTGAATGAGTCAGTGGATGCTGCTCCGTGAAACTGCCCAGAGACCAGGGACAGGAAAACGGCCCCAAAGTCCCCAGGGGTTCTCCCAGGCAGAGCCTCCTTCCTGGTCAGGTGGATCACTAGCTTAGGGCCAGAAAGAGGTTGACAGGACATCCAGGGACATTGTGGGGCTGCAAATGGGGAGTGTGGAAATGAAAAGTTGCAGGACACTGGGCAACATGGACCTATGACCCAACAGTAAAGGGCACTTGCAGAGGGTATGAGGCTTAACTTGTGGTGTGCTTGCCAAAAAAAATTGGCCGCCACTGGCCTGGATATATCATGAGACTGAAAAAAGTTGTGGGGTGTGTGTACTTACCCAGACTTAATGTAAAGGGTGCTTGTTAAATTCAGTGGTGTTGTGCTATAGCATTATCAGCAATAAAACTGGCTAACTGTCCTTTTCATAGCTGCTAATAGTCAGTTTTAAGAGGTTTCTACTAGAAACCTTTAAAAGGAGAAGACCTTATTAGTTTTGGAGTTGCTATTGTCACACCATTGATACCTCTACGTATCTAAGGAGTGTGGCTTGGAGCTCCGTCAGTGCTGCGGCATCTGTTAGCAGGCCTCTAACCAACCTCTGGCTTCTAGTGGTCTATTTTGTGGCTGATCTTGGAAGCCTTGATGGTGGCAGCTAGTTATTTTCAGGATTGTTGTCTAGTCATTTTCAGTTTCTAGTAGTCTTAGACAGCTGCATCCTCTTCAGTTTTTGGCACAGTTGAATGGAGTACAACAAAATTACAGTATAGTGACATTGAAATAAGCTCTACAGTCAAGTGATTTAAACAATAAGCCACAAATTGGAACTGGCATTGTGGAATTGAATTAATTATGCATTTATCTGTTATGGATTTAAGTGTACTTAATCCCATTTCATTGCTGAAGGTTAGAATAAGATGGTCTTTAAGGCCTTTCCAGAAGTCCCATATTTCTGCAAAACAGATTTCAGTGTGTATGCAATTCCTGACAGCTTGATGTCATATTGTATACATTTACAGGTTTCTAAAGTGGGGACTGGAGAAGTAACGATTAAACTACTTTAGGCTTCCAAAAAGATTCTGTAGAATGAGGTGGAGCTTTCTGTAATGTATATAGAAATGGTTTTATACCGAGGTGTGTGAAATTACAGCTTAATCTTTTCTTGACTAGGGATCTGTACTTTGTTTTTCAGGAAAAGCTGGATGTGTCTGTATTTCCTGTTGAAAATATAAGAAATTTCAGTATCATAGCTCATGTGGACCATGGCAAAAGTACTCTAGCAGACAGGCTTTTAGAAATGACAGGTAAGAGTAATTTTACAGATACTTATTTAGTTGCCATTAGTTCATGGCAAATATTGCATAAAAGTCTTTGTACATTTCTGTCATAGCCTTTTGGGGTTAACTTTGTAATTACTATGTTGCTCTGATCTTGGACATGGCATGCTATGACATAACTGCAGATTTTATTATGGTATATTGACAAATTTAAATAAAAGGAAAATGATGGTAGTTGTCACAGCGGGGTCCTGCAGGAGGGCCGTGATCTCAAGGCCCCCTTCCTGTGCCAAGTTGGCCTAAGGGCACCCTCAAATTCTCGCCCGCCGTGTCTTTGGTGTTCAAATTTGTTAGGAAGGCTGCCTTCAAGTCTTCTCGGACACAGTTTATCTGTACTCCGAGCCCTGTAGGCTCCTGGATCCCTTTGTGGTCCCTGTTCTATTGTAGGTGTTTCGGGGCACCCTAGCCTTACGGGCTATGCGTGGCTTCTACCACCCCTTATACCACGCCCCAAGCCTCGCAGCTAGAATAGACGTCGTCTGTCTGTCTGTCTCTGCCTTCTCAGTAACGCCGCGCCCTTCACCGTACCCGCACTGGGGCTTCTCTGCCCTTCTCTGGGGCTGGGGTCTATGCACCCTGAATGCTGCGCCCTCACTGGTGCTGGAGTCCTCACACTCTGCTGCGAGTCCCCTATGAGGCCTTCTCCAACCCTTAATAGCCTCACCCAAACCACCCATGACAAACAGCAACACAAACTCAAGCCCCTAGGCTATAACATAAACAGCAGCCGCCTGGCCATAACAACATCCAAGCCTACCATGGATTCTTCATCCCACAGCAGTGTCAGATGCTGTGCCTTCATCAGGCTTCTCTTCTTTTCCACAGCAGAGAGCTCCTTTCTTCTGGGCTGCTGGCAGGGAACTGCCTCTGGCCTCAGCTCCTAGAGTTTACAAGGGAGCCAGGCCCTGCCCCTTTCAATCAGCTGACCACTGGCAGGTGTGATCTCTTGTTCCCTCCAGTTGCCCTGGCAACCAACAGCTGGGCTCCTTATGCACTGCTAGGGCTCTTTTCCTAGCAGTTTCCCCTTTTTAGGAGTAGGGCACCTCAGCGCTCTGCGACAGTAGTATATTAAGAGTGTAGTAATGTTGGGGGAGTAAAAGGGTATATATTGTACTCAAACACAGTGTTTTCTGTTTAAATTTGACAAATCCAGTAGATGAGTACTGTCACAGCGGGGTCCTTTAGGAGGGCCGTGATCTCCTCGAGGTCCCTCGTTCCGTGTCAAGGCCGGCCTAAGACACCCTCTTATTCTCACCCGCGAT
>NW_005842002.1:772407-772739 GCF_000455745.1 Alligator sinensis
GGGCTTCTCAATGCTGCCCCACTCTGGGGCTGGGGTCTACGTACCCCACATACAACCCGGGGTCTATATTCCCTGCCCGCAACCCACTGGTTGCGCTCGCGCCCTCTTAGCGTTAGGGCACCCCACACTCTCTGGGGTCCCTATATAGATAATGCGCCCTCGCTGGCACTGGGGCCCCACCCCTCTGGGGTCCCTGTGAGGTTCAGCCACTCCTCTTAACTGACCCCACAACTCTGCCCTGCAACTCTCAGGGCCTAGTGCGCCCTCACTGGCGCCAGGGGCCCCACTTTACCGTGAGCCCCCCCCCCCCATGAGGCCTCCTCCCACCCCAC